>NW_012101432.1:3593859-3596041 GCF_000951045.1 Mandrillus leucophaeus | reverse complement strand
ATTATCATAGAAAATAATCCATCATCATGGAAAGTTCTAGACAGGTAAAGCTAGAATATAGCTAGGTGTGGTTTCTCTTTTTTGTTTTTTTGAGACGGAGTCTCGCTCTGTTGCCCAGGCTGGAGTGCAATGGTGCAGTCTCGACTCACTGCAACCTCCGCCTCCCGGGCTCAAGTGATTCTCGTGCCTCAGCCTCCCAAGTAGGTGGGATTACAGGCGTGCGCCACCACCCTGGGCTAATTTTTATATTTTTAGTAGAGATGGGGTTTCACCATGTTGGCCAGGCTGGTCTCAAACTTCCGGCTTCAGGTGATCTGCCCACCTTGGCCTTCCAAAGTGCTGGGATTACAGGCGTGAGCCACTGCGCCCGGCCTAGGTGTGTTTCTTATACTATAAAATTACAATCGTTTATTTTCAAAATTGATGCCTTAAAATGACATACTTAGAAACTTTGTGCTCTGAGTCAAATAATGATTAAGATATATATGTACACACACACACACACCCCCACACACACACACACATATATATAGTATTTTCTTTTGCCTTCAAAATAACTGACTGGTTTAGTTGACTGCTAATAAAAACTGGAAAAAAACAAAGAGAGAGAATAAAGAAAAAAAACAACTAGTACTTAGATTTAAGAGAAAAAAAGTCACTTACTGACTTGGTGCCCTTGTGGCTCAGATTGGGAAAATAGCATGTGACATTTCTGACTATCAGAATAATTTTGTGGAACAATTACTGCATGCATTCCTAAAATAATGATGATGATAATGATAACATTTATTGAGCACCTCCTAAAGTGTTTTAAAGTGTGCCAGCCAAGATGTATAGTACAAGACTTCAGAGGAGGTCTAAAAAGTCTTACATGCAGTTTGAGGCCAGATTGCCTGGGTTTGAACCCTGATTTAGAACTTTATATTTAGGTATAAAGTCCTTGGACAATTGTTACATCTCTCTGTATTTCAGGTACTTCAACTATAAAATAAGAATAATAATTTATAAGGTGTCAATGGAGATTAAATATGTGAATACTCAATGAGTTCTGGTCCCTTCTCGTCTCTCTGGTGACTTTAAAAAGTATTGGAGTATCCTAGTCGTCTGTTCCTCCACGTTTCCTCTGTCTGTGTTCACTCCCTTCAGTCTCATGGCTTTACTCACTACCTGTACACTGACACCCCTCAATGTTTGTGTATCTAGCCTACACATACTCCCCAAACTTTAGGCCAACCAGTTATATGCAAGATTATTTCCTTTTGGATATTTAATAGATATCCTAAACCTAAAATCTCTGGATCTTCACCCCTGTGCAGTCTTCCTCATGTCATTAATGGAAACTTTACCTTCTCAGTTGCTCAAGATAGAAATCTTGAAGTCATCCATTAGAAGTCTTTCATACCTCATATCATCAAATCTAATGGCTTCACCTTTTCAGTGTATCTAATCAGAATAACGATTGAAAAATGTAAGTCAAATCATTCCACATCTGCTTAAAACTGCAATCACTTCCCATGTCACTCAGAGTAAAAGCCAGAGTCCTTCCTGTTAATGTCCTGTCCTGCAAGGCTTTTCATTATCTCTATCTTTTCCCACCCTGTTACCTATCTGACTTGGTCTCCTTTTTCTGTTTACTTTTCTCCAGCCTCTCTGGCTTTCTTAGTGTTGCTCAAACATGTCAGGCACACTATACCTAAAAAGCGTTGTGCATACTGCCTGCAGCAGCCTTCCAAGTAGATGACTTATAGGTTTATTACCTCACCTCTTCTGGGTCTGCTCAAGACTCTGCCTCTCTGAGACCTTTTCTGACCATTCTGTGTAATAATCATAGTATATATAGGCTTCCTATAAACTTTTCTTCTTTATTTTTACCCATTGCATTTACTATACTAGTTATTTTTCGTTTTGAGTTTTGTTTGCCTTCTGCCACTAAAATGTAAATAAGCTCATGTCTGTTCACTGATATAATCTGTGATGCTTAACAGCGGCATGTAGTAGGTGTGCAGTAGATGACATGTTGTATAAATGAGTATTTGTGAGTTGCTTTGAACAATGCATGAAGTACTTGAAATGTGTTGGCTATTATATAAAATGCTATTAGGCTGATTTCCTCATCTGTATTTTTGTACTTGATTCTTTTGAGCCTAATATTTATCCTGATGAAATTTTCGCTGTTAAATAC
>NW_012101432.1:3589377-3590789 GCF_000951045.1 Mandrillus leucophaeus | reverse complement strand
GGGCGGGGAGGGACTGGAGCGCCAGGACCTCCCCGGGGACCCGGCGAAGGAGGAGCCGCAGCCGCCGCGCCAGCATCACGTCCTCTATTTCCCTGGGGATGTGCAGGTAACTCGGGGCCTGCTTGGGTATCTGTTCCCTCCTCTCGTGTATACGGACGCGGTCACTGGATTCTTCCCTCGTAGCTGCTGCCTGGTTCCTTTCCTTGCCTGAACACACCCACACATTCACTGAGGGTGGCTCTTCCCTTACTCCACGAAATCCAAAACCGTGGCTTCCACGCCCCTGGCGCCCTTTGTCCATAGAACCCCATGGGGAAGGTGTCGGACGAGGGCTACGATTTCGAAAGAGCCAGCTGTCGGTCCAGGCTTCCAGGAGGTGGAATTTGAGACAGGGAATGAGACGCATCTTGTATATTCATTCTATAATTTGGTTTTTCAGAGAACCCTGTGTGTGTGTGTGTGTGTGTGTGTTGGGCAGGGGACAGAGATGGCTTTCAAATTAAGTTAGCACGTAGTGTTTAGAAAACGGTGGCAGTAATTAAAAATCAAACATTATGAAGGTACGACACCCAGTAACACTAAAAAAGAGTGGGGATGGAAGAAAAGGGATAATGATTATTAAGCGTGTCAGTGTTTTGATGGTCACCTCATTTTGTACATTTGCATGTTATGTTTATTATTTTATAGCTGCAGGCAAATATCCGTGGTTATGTTGCCCTGAAAACTGGGTCTTAATCTAAAGTTGCATTATTTAATATGGTAGCCATTAGCCGTATATATATAGCTATCTGAATTAATTAAAATTAAATAAAACTAAAAATCCAGTTAGTCATGTTAGCTGCATTTCAAGTGCTCAGTAGCTACAGATGGCTTTTGTGTACTGTATTGGACAGCACAGATCTATAGCATTATCATAGAAAATAATCCATCATCATGGAAAGTTCTAGACAGGTAAAGCTAGAATATAGCTAGGTGTGGTTTCTCTTTTTTGTTTTTTTGAGACGGAGTCTCGCTCTGTTGCCCAGGCTGGAGTGCAATGGTGCAGTCTCGACTCACTGCAACCTCCGCCTCCCGGGCTCAAGTGATTCTCGTGCCTCAGCCTCCCAAGTAGGTGGGATTACAGGCGTGCGCCACCACCCTGGGCTAATTTTTATATTTTTAGTAGAGATGGGGTTTCACCATGTTGGCCAGGCTGGTCTCAAACTTCCGGCTTCAGGTGATCTGCCCACCTTGGCCTTCCAAAGTGCTGGGATTACAGGCGTGAGCCACTGCGCCCGGCCTAGGTGTGTTTCTTATACTATAAAATTACAATCGTTTATTTTCAAAATTGATGCCTTAAAATGACATACTTAGAAACTTTGTGCTCTGAGTCAAATAATGATTAAGATATATATGTACACACACACACACAC
>NW_012101432.1:3549927-3587702 GCF_000951045.1 Mandrillus leucophaeus | reverse complement strand
CTATTTTTTACAGAGACAGGGTCTCACTGTGTTGCCCACTCCTGTGTTCAAGTGATCCTCCCGCCTCAGCCTTTTAAAGTGTCGGGATTACAAGCGTGAGCCACCACACCTGGCTGAGCATTCTTGTTATAGCCTTATTCTTAATTTGAATAAATATTGAACAGATTAGGGCTAAACAGAATTTTATAAGATAGTATTAGAAGCTTTCCCTATCTTTTTTTTTTTTTTTTCCCTTGAGATGGAGTCTTGCTGTGTTGCCCAGGCTGGAGTGCAATGGCATGATCTTGGCTTACTGCATCCTCCACCTCCCAGGCTCAAGTGATTCTCCTGCCTTAGCCTCCTGAGTAGCTGGGACTACAGGTGCGTGCCACCATGCCTGGCTAATGTTTTTTAAAATTTTTTATTTTTTTATTTTTAGTAGAGATGGGGTTTTACCATGTTGACCAGGCTGGTCTCAAACTCCTGACCTCAGGTGATCCTCCCATCTCAGCCTCCCAAAGTGCTGGGATCATAGGCGTGAGCCACCACACCTGGCCTGAAGCTTCGCCTGTCTTGATACTGTTTCATTATTTGGTGTTAATTGGAACTGGTTTTTCATATGATTTTAAGTCCTCCTAATTCCTATTAACTTCTTCATGTTCCTTTTGCAGTCATGTTTTGTTGTATGTCCTTTTTTAAAATTCTATACTTGTCCTTTATCATTTGAATTACAAGAAAGCTAAGGCCATATATATTAGTCCATTCTCACGCTGCTAATAAAGACATACCTGAAGCTGGGTAATTTATAAAGGAAAGAGGTTTAATTGAATCAGTTCCACAGGGCTGGGAGGCCTCAGGAAACTTACAATCATGGCAGAAGGGGAAGCAAATGAGTCCTTCTTCACATGGCAGGAGGAAGGAGAAGAATGAGACCAAAGTGGGGGAAGCCCCTTATAAAACTATCTCGTGAGAACTCTCTCAGTATTATGAGAACAGCATGAGGGTAACCTCCCCCGTGATTCAGTTACCTCTCACTGGGTCCCTCTCATAACACATGGGGATTATGGGAACTACTATTAAGATGAGATTTGGATGGGGACACAGCCAAACCATATCATTCCACTCCTAGCCCCTCACAAATCTCATGTCCTTACATTTCAAAACATAACCATGCCCTTCCAACAGTTCCCCAAAGTCTTAACTCATTCTAGCATTAACTCAAAAGTCTAAGTCCAAAGTTTCATCTGAGACAAGGCAAGTTGCTTCCACCTATGAGCCCATAAAATCAAAAGCAAGTTAGTTACTTCCTAGATACAATGGGGATACAAGCATTGGGTAAATACAGCCATTCCAGATGGGAGAAATGGACCAAAACAAAGGGGCTACAGGCCCCATGCAAGTCCGAAATCCAATAGAACAGTCGTTAAACCTTAAAGTCTCAAAATGATCTCCTTTAACTCCATGTCTCATATCTAGGTCACACTGATGTAAGAGCTGGGCTCCCATGGCCATGGGCAGCTCCACCCCTGTGGCTTTGCAGGGTACAGCCCCCCTCCAGGCTGCCTTCATGGCAGGTATTGAGTGTCTGCAGCTTTTCCAGGCAAATAGTGCGAGCTGTTGGTTTATCTACTATTCTGGGGTCTGGATGACGGTGGCCCTTTTCTCAGCTCCACTAGGCAGTGCCCCAGTGAGGAAATGTAGAGCCCCACATTTCTTTTCCATACTACCCTAGCAGCAGACTTCTGCCTGGACATCCAGGTGTTTTCATACATCCTCTGAAATCTAAGCAGAGGTTCCCCAACCTCAGTTCCTGACTTTTGTGCACCCACAGGGCCAACATCACATGTAAGCCACCAAGACTTGAGCTTGCACACTCTGAAGCAACAGCCTGAGCTATATGTTGGCCCCTTTTAGCCACGACTGGGACACAGGGCATGAAGTTTCAAGACTGCACAAAGCAGCAAGGGCCTGGGCCCAGCCTAGGAAACCATTTTTTTCTCTTAGGCCTCTGGGCCTGTGATGGGAGGAGCTGCCCTGAAGATCTGTGACGTGCCCTGGAGACATTTTTCCCCTTGTCTTGGTGATGAACATTTGGCTCCTCGTTACTTATGCAAGTGTCTGCAGTCTGCTTGAAATTCTCCTCAGAAAATGGATTTTTCTTTTTTATAGCATCGTCAGGCAGCAAATTTTCCAAACTTTTGTGTGCTGCTTCCCTTTTAAATATAAGTTCCATTTCAAACCATCCCTCCCAAGGTCAAAGTTCCACAGATCTCTGGGGCAGGGGCAGAATGCTGCCAGTCTCTTTGCTAAACCATAAGAAGAGTGACCTTGGCTTCAGTTCCTAGAAGTTTATTATCTCTGTCTGAGAGCACTTCAGCCTAGACAAATCACTATCAGCATTTTGGTCAAAAGCCATTCAACAAGTCTCTAGGAAGTTCCAAACTTTCCCACATTTTCCTGTTCTCTTCTGAGCCCTACAGACTGTTCCATCCTCTGCCTGTTACCCAGCTCGAAAGTCGCTTCCACATTTTCAGGTATCCTTATAGCAGCACCCCACTATCTGCAGTACCAATTTACTATATTAGTCTATTCTCATGCTGCTGATAAAGACATACCCAAGACTATGTAATTTATAAAGCAAAGAGGTTTAATTGTCTCACAGTTCCACAGGGCTGGGGATGCCTCTGAAAACGTACAGTCATGGTGGAAGGGGAAGCAAACATGCCCTTCTTCATATGGTGGTAGGAAACAGAATGAGAGCAAAGAGAGGGATGAGCCCCCTATAAAACCATCTCGTAAGAACTCACTGTCACCAGAACAGCATGAGGGTAACTGCCCCCATGATTCAATTATCTTCCTTTGGGTCCCTCCCATGTGGGGATTATGGGAACTACAATTCAAGATGAGATTTTGGTGGGGACACAACCAAACCTCATATCCATAGTATTTTGTATTTCTCTAGGTATCTGTGTTTTTCTCATCTGGCAATAATGATTCTGAAGGGGGATCAAGATTTTTTTAAAGTAGGTGCTTTCCATTTTGAGTTATCTTTTTAAAGACTTGGGTATATAATTATATGTATCCCCTTTATTTTATTTTTATTTATTTATTATCATTATATTTTCAGACGGAGTCTTGCTCTGTTGCCCAGGCTGAAGTGCAGTGGTGCAATCTCGGTTCACTGCAACCTCCATCTCCCAGGTTCAAGCAATTCTTGTGCCTCAGCCACCTGAGTAGCTGGGATTACAGGCATGTGCCACCATGCCTGATTAATTTTTGTATTTTTAGTAGAGATGGGATATCACATGTTGGTCAGGCGGGTCTCAAACTCCTGACCTCAAGTGATCTGCCCACCTGGGCCTCCCAAAGTGCTGGGATTACGGGTATGAGCCACTGCACCCAGCCCTTGTATTTTAAGTAAGAGTACAATTTTGTGAATTTTGACAAGTGTTAGAATTATATAACCACCATACTCATGTTGTAGAGTATCTCCATTCTCCTAAAAAGTACCTCTGTGCTCCTTTATGGTCAGTTTTCTTTTTCCAACCACTAACCTGCTTTCTTTCACTATAGTTTGTGCTTTTTCTAGAATTTTGTTATGGTCAGTTTTCTTTTCCCAACCACTAATCTGCTTTCTTTCACTATAGTTTTTGTTTTTTCTAGAATTTTGTTAATTTGTCATACGGTATGTAGTCTTTTGTGTGTGACTTGTGTCACTGTTTTAATACTTTTGAAATTCATCCATCTCGTTACCTGTATCCATAGTTTTTTTCATTTTTCTTTTTTTTTTTTTTGAGACAGGGTCTCGCTCTGTCACCTAGGCTGAAATGCAGTGGCGTGATCATGGCTCACTGCAGCCTCAACCTCCCAGGCTCAAGCGATCGTCCTACCTTAGCCTCCCAAGTAGCTGGGACTACAGGCATGCACCATCACACCTGGCTAATTTATAAAATTTTTTGTAGAAACGAGGATCTCATTATGTTGCCTAGGCTGGTCTCAAACTCCAGGGGTTAAGTGATCCTCCTGCCTTGGCCTCCCAAAGTGCTGGGATTGCAGGCATGAGCCATTGTGCCCAGCCAGTAGTCTGTTCCTTTTATTTACAGAGTAGTATTCTATGTATGGATACATAATTTGTTTATCCATTCAGCAGCTCATAAACATTTGAGTCAATTCCAGTTTTAACTCTTTAAAAATTTTGCTTTCCTAAAGGTTAGAATCTATAGATGATCATGCCCTAAGTAGTGTGTCCTGGTCATGTACCTTGGAGCTTCCTGTACTTTATCAGGCAGCTCTCTTAGGCTGGACTCTGTTCTGGTCATTCTAGCCTGCTTACCTCAGATGTGCCCTTTATGTTTATAATAAACAGAAATTTATTTAGCTCATGATTCTGGAGGTTGGGAGGGGCCTGCATCTGGTGAGGGCCTTCTTGCCCTGTCATCTCATGGTGGAAGGCAGAAGGGCAAGAGAGCACTAGGGAGTGGGGGAGGGGAAGGAGAGGCCAAATTCATCCTTTTATCAAGAACCATTAATCCGTTCATGAGAGTAGAGCCCTTGTGACCTAATCACCTCTTAAAGGTCCCACCTCTAATCATAGTTGCTTTGGGGATTAAGTTTCCAAAACATGAACTTTGGTGGACACATTCAAACCATAGCAGAAGTTTGCTCTGCTCTAAGGGCAGAACACTTAGTTTGAATCTATGATTTGTCTACAAACTCTTGGAGACACATGTCAAGATTTCCTAAAAATCCTTTGTTCCTTACTTCAATAACAGTTTGGAGTGGCTCTCTGAGTTTTTGCAGGTCAGCAAGCATCTAACTGTGGAGTAGTAAGCATTCTTTAAACTCTCAAGAGATTCTCTTGTGGCCTGCCTCACTGGGGATGAGAAGCATGGCCTTTCACCCCTTACCTCTTATGGGGATAGTGCATTGCATTCCCAACTAGGATAAAAACTCTCTTGAAAGAAATCTCTCTCTTTCCTTAGTCTTTAACCTTTTCTGTAGATTGGCCATGGGTAACAGCCTTGGTTGCAGAACCAGTTTGGGCTACCTTTTTGTAACTTGTATAGGGGTGTCTGGTGCCTCTTTTTAGAATATAAAAGTGTGTTTCCATTGTTCTCAGATCTGGGCTTTGACACACAGTAACGATTCCATCTTTACATTTTACTGCATACAGTTCCTTAGAATAAGCATTCTACTTCCTCTAACTGTGGAACCCGGGGCTGAGCAAGGAAAATATCACTTTTCTAGATTTAGAGCACCTTCTATGTGGTAGGGACTAAACTGAGAGTCATAAAATCTAGGTTCGTTTTGGCTCATTAACTAAATAAATATATAAATAACTGTAGTTTCTAGGACCTCAGGTTCCTTAACTATAAAAAGGATTTAAATGAGCCGTTCCAGATGTAACTGCCTATAATTTCATGATAATTGTATGTATCATTAATTATAAAATAATTGTGCAGAAAGCAATAGCAGAATCCATAAAAGGTCAAATGATGGCCTTCTAGGAATTCGCTTTTTTTTTTTTTTTCAGACGGAGTCTTGCTCTGTCACCCAGGATGGAGTACAATGGCGCGATCTTGGCTCATTGCAACCTCCACCTCCCGGGTTCAAGTGATTCTTCTGCCTCAGCCTGCCGAGTAGCTGTGACTACAGGCACGTGCCACCATGCCTGGTTAATTTTTGTATTTTTAGTAGAGATAGGGTTTCACCATGTTGGCTAGGATGGTCTCCATCTCCTGACCTCGTGATCCGCCCGCCTTGGCCTCCCAGAGTGCTGGGATTACAGGCATGAGCCACTGCACCTGGCCTGGGAATTAGTATTTTTAACATATATGGCTCAAACTACTAATATTAGTGAAATATAACTTAGGAAGGAATTGAACATCATAGTGGGAAAATTATCATAGGACATGAACAGAAAATTAACAAAAGAAAAATGAAAACTGCCAGTTAACAATGTTTAACCTGATTGGGAATCAAAACATGCAAATTAAATCAAAAGTAAATCAAAACATGCAAATTAAATCAAAACGTGCAAATTAAATCATTTTATCACAGTAGCAAGGATTTTTAAAAATTGATGCTAATAGCCATTAGCATTAAGGATGGGTAAACTTGTGGGAAAATAAGCACTCTTATGATTCCAGTGAAAGTGTAAATTAGTATTAACCTTAGATGTTTAAAAATTATGATGCCAGTCTATATTGATATGGAACCATGCCTGTAATATATTTTTAAGTGAAAACTATGTATAAGCTTATTGCTTGGTGGGGGAGAAGAATGCTCCCTTGTATACGTACTTGAATATGTGTATGCTAGAGAAAACTGGACTGCTAGGCATCAGAATTTTAATAATGATTATTTTTAATTGGTGGTTATATGGATGATTTTTCTATCTTACCTATACCTTTGTATATAGACTGAATTTTTGTAGTATTTACTAGTTTTAATTTTTAAATAGAGAAAATGTGCATATTGCTAAAAGTTCAGATTATTTAAGGTTTTACATTGAAAAGTAATTCTTTCACGCCATTCCCTCCAGTTGCCCATTTCCCTTCCCTTCCCCAAGGCTGCTACTGTTAGATATATATACACACACACATATATATATATGGGACTACAGGGGCACACCACCACACCCTGCCAATTTTTATATATATTTTTTTTTGTAATAGAGACAGGATTTCACATGTTGCTCACGCTGGTCTCAAACTCAAGCAGTTTGCCTGCCTCTGCCTCCCAAAGTGCTGGTATTATAGGCGTGAACCACCGCCCCCAGCCTCAGGCTTTTTTTAAAAATACAAATGGTTGCATAGTGTACTGGATTTTTTAGCCCTTATTTTACAACCCATAGGAGTAGGAGTACTCCTAGAGCTGCCTCATTCTTTTGAAGCAGAGATAAATATCCTTATACATATTTATTTATGCATATATGTAAGTATATCAATGAGATAAATTTCTCGAATTACTAGGTCAAAAGTAGAGTGTATTTAAAACTGATAGATACTGTGTATGACCATTAGAAATTAGGAAAACGCACATCATTTATCTTATTTTTCTCTCACTCTCTATATCCAGTCCATCTGCAAATCCTGTTGACACTACCTCCAAAATAAATTCAGGACCTGACCACTTCTACTACTCTGGTTCAAGCTGCCTTCTCTTATCAGGATTTTATTTCAGTAACCTTTTAACGGTCTCCTTGCATCAGCTATTGCCCCTTCATTATTAGGAGCCAGAGTAATCTTTTCAAAGCATGTATTATATCAGCCCTTGGCTCCAGATCCTTTCAGAGCAAAAGGCAAAGTCTTTGTGGTGTCTTATAAAGCCTGGTCAGCACCTCTCCTCTTCCCTAAACAATCTCTCTGCCCTCCTTTGTGATCACGTTTGATACTGTTGACTCCTCTGGAGCCACACTGACCTCATTGCTGTGTCTGGGTTATGTTCAGCAAGCTCCCACCTCAGGGCCTTTTGCAGTTGTAGTTCCTTCTGCCTGAAATACCCACGTGGTTCACTCTCTGAGTTCCTTCAGGTCCTTTAAAACTATCACTTTATGGAGAAGCCTTTCCTGACCATTCTGTGTTAACTAATAATTTTCTACCTTCTCCAAAACCTTGTCTTCCTTTTCTCCTGCTTTACTTATTATGTTCCGTTGTACTTACTACTATCTAATATATATATATATATTTTTGAAATGTTTCCAAGCTATAATTCTAATATGTTTTGAACTGTCCAATATGGTAGCCACTAATCACTTGTGGCTGTTGACTACTTAAAATGTTGTTAGTCCACTTGAGGAACTAAATTTAATAGAGGAACGAAATTTTTAACTGTATTTAATTTCAGTTAATTTAAATGTATATTAAAAAACGGATACCCAGTTCAGTTCATGGAAAACTTTTAAGTATATTTGGAACAAGTTGGGTATGTGAGTTTACTTTTTCAGCTGTAAATTTTATGAGATTCAAATTCAGATCAAGTATTTCTGATGAAAATTTAGCATCCAAATTGAGATGTACTATGAGTATGAATACACACTGGATTTCAAGCACTTAGGAAGGAAAAAAGAATGTTAAGATCCTTCAGTAATTTTTAATATTGGTAACATGTTGAGATTGTGATATTTTGTATATATTTAGCTCAAGAAAGAAATTAAAATTAGTTTCACCTGTTAACTTTTTACTTTTTAAAATCTGGCGCTTGAAAATTTTAAATGTGGCTCATGTTTTATTTCTGTTGGACAGTGCTGCTCTATTTACTTGTGGAGTTGTTTGTTGTGTGTATCTCTGCAGTAGAATGTGAGCTCCATGTGAACAAGGGTTTAGTCTCTTTTGTTCCCTGCCCAACTGGTAGGTATCCAGTAAATTTTATAGAACAAATGAGTAAATTTGAATGAATCTCCCCCCCGCCCCAAAAAAAAGTCAGTATGAGTAAAATTAAAACAGTTTATATGTACATCCTAGGACCTAAACAAAAAGTTATGGTTAGTATGTATAGAATGCTTATAAATAAGGTATAAATACAAAAGGACAAAGGAGGCTGGGTATGGTGGCTCATGCCTATAATACCAATACTTTGGGAGAATGAGGTAGGAGGATGGTTTAGTCCAGGAGTTTGAGACTAGCCTGTGCAACAAAGTGAGATCTTCTCTCTACAAAGAATAAAAACGTTAGCTACATGTGATGATATGCACCTGTGGTCCCAGCTACTCGGGAGGCTGAGGAGGGAGGATTGCTTGAGCCCGGTAGGTCAAGGCTGCAGTGAGCCATAATCATGCCACTGCACTCCAGCCTGGATGACAGAGCGAGATCCTGTCTCACACAAAAAGTGGGGAATGAGGGGCAAAGGATATGAATAGGCAAGAATAGAAATCCAGACTTAAATTACAAATATTCTTTGACCTAGTTTTTCCATATCTAGGAATTTAAGGATATAATCACAGATGTGTACAAAGAGTTTTCTATAATGTTTATTGCAGCTTTTGTATAATACTAAATTTGAAATTGAATGTACTCTTCAGGTTGCTAGAGAAATCCAAAGAGGGAGGGGTATAGAATGGCAACTTAGGGAAATATTTTAAGATTCTGTGTTGGTCAGAAAGTCTATCTAGTGAACCAAATTTATATTTTCAGTTGATGTGTTAGGAAAATTGATTATATGTATATACTAAAATAAAATTTGTTAAACATTATCTATAACTCTTCAAAATTAAATTTTTAAAAACTTTTTACTGTTCCATGTAGGTATATCTTATTTCCTTGTCTCTTGATAGATTTCAGGCTTAAACTGAAGAAGTAATTTGTTCAAAAATCTTATTACTAGAAAGTAATGACAAATTTATAGTTTTCATTTCTAGTGTATATTAACCATAGGTCATTGTAACATCCTTTCTCCACAATAAAAATGGAAACTGTTTTGTGGAAATCATTTTATGTAAATATGTATTTAATACTTATTTCATCTTTCTTACCTTTCAGAATTACCATGAAATTATGACTCGTCATCCTGAGAATTATCAATGGGAAAACTGGAGTCTAGAAAATGTTGCTACCATTTTAGCCCACCGGTTCCCCAATAGTTACATTTGGGTGATAAAATGTTCCCGAATGCATTTGCACAAATTCAGCTGCTATGACAATTTTGTGAAAAGTAACATGTTTGGTGCCCCAGAACACAATACTGACTTTGGAGCTTTTAAGCACCTTTACATGTTATTAGTTAATGCTTTTAATTTAAGTCAGAATAGTTTATCAAAGAAAAGTTTGAATGTTTGGAATAAGGACTCCATAGCATCTAACTGTAGATCCAGTTCTTCTCATACTACGAATGGTTGCCAGGGAGAAAAAGTGAGGACCTGTGAAAAGTCTGATGAATCTGCCATGAGTTTTTATCCACCATCACTAAATGATGCATCTTTTACTTTGATTGGATTCAGTAAAGGTTGTGTTGTTTTGAATCAGTTGCTTTTTGAATTGAAAGAAGCCAAGAAAGACAAGAACATAGATGCTTTTATCAAAAGCATAAGAACAATGTATTGGCTGGATGGTGGTCATTCTGGAGGAAGCAATACTTGGGTTACTTATCCAGAAGTCTTGAAAGAATTTGCACAAACAGGGATTATCGTTCACACTCATGTAACACCTTACCAAGTACGTGATCCAATGAGATCTTGGATTGGAAAGGAGCACAAGAAATTTGTTCAGATACTTGGGGATTTTGGTATGCAGGTGACTAGCCAAATTCATTTTACAAAGGAAGCTCCTTCCATAGAGAATCACTTCAGGGTTCATGAAGTATTTTGAGATTACAGGTATATTAATGAACTTGTTCACTGGAAGAACATAAGCACTTTGAGTGCTATAAATTCAGATTATGGGATGTAATTCATACCTGCATTGTCAGTTTTGGGGTATGGGGGGAAGCACACATTCCTAAAATGTGAGTGTAATGTGCAATAGTATTTTTTGCTTGTGAATGTGAGCAGTTATTAATTTGGATTGAGTTAGAATTAGTTAATTTGAAATCTAACAAGGTGGTTTGTAATAATCCTGAGGAGATATAAGACCCTTAAAAATGAAAGTTACAACGTAGTTCTTATAAAAGGTAACTAAAATTGTTACTGTTGGAAATAACTGCTTTTCTGAGTAATGTTTTAAACTAATTTGGTGACATTTTAACAGTAACTAGCTATTTTAAGTGGAAATATTTTCATTTCTCTTCAAACAAAAGCAAGGGTACGATGCTGTTTTCTCTCATTTTGGAATAACTGTACCCTGCCTCTTGTGTTTTTGTAAACTCCTTGACTCATTCTTTAATGTGTCACCAAGTACTTTTCTCATGAGAGTCAACATATATTTGTTTCCAGATGTCCAAAAGTGTACAGTAGTGTAAAGGTGGTTTTTAAAAACATAGCCAGGTGTGGTGGTGTGTGCCTTTAGTTCCAGCTACTCAGGAGGCTAAGGCAGGAGGATTGCTTGAGCCCAGGCTGTGGGTCACCATGATTGTGTTTGAGACTAGATATTGCACTTCAACCTGGGCAACATAGTGAGACTTCATCTCTAAAACAAAATGAAACAAAATTACACTTAAGCACTATTGTTTAATTTTTAATTGTCAGTTTTTTATTATTTTGGATAAGACATTCTGGGGTTTCTTGAATCTTGGCCAAAAACCAGTTGTTTTGGAAAATTGCTTTAAATTGAGCATATTTATGTATATTGGATAAAAATGTACTACAGAGCAAATTTCAAATTTTTCATTAATCAGTCTTTTTGAAAGGATCAACTTGGATAAAATAAATATATAAAGCTCTATTTGTTAGAGCTCTATTAAAAAGGAAACAGATTCCATAGATCTAAGTCAGTGTTTCTCCAGAAGCATGATTTTGTCTGCCAAAAGAAAATAGCTCTCTTTGGCCAAAATGCAAAATTACACTGCTATAAGAAAAGTTACAAGGGAAAGTTTGAAGACACAAATGATTTAATTTTGGCTCAAAAACTGAATTTGCTTAACACTGCTACATAATTTGGGTGAAGTTTCCTTCTGCCCGTTTTTCTTGACCTAGATAAATACACTTTGAGAAATCCAGATCTAATGAATGTCAACCAACATTGACATTGTAATTGGGTGATTACAGTAAAAGGTGAGCAGTTTGTTGTTTATTAATAATTAGCTTTTGCAGGTCATGAAATAGCAGGGAAGTAACATGCTGCTTTAGGACTTAAAAAAAAAAAAAAAAGACACTGAAGCTTAATACCTTAATGACCCAGAAGACCTAGATTTATAAAGCCATATAGAATAAAAATGTTAATTTCTTGGTTTCTTCCCAGAATTATATTTTAATAACTCTATAAATACATTCCAAATATTCGGAGACTCATGAGAAAGAATTCTTAACAAATGCTTAAAAATAACATCTTTTTGGTGTTTTAACACTTAATTTTATAAACTGCAGAACAGCATCGCTAAATGGTTTCTTTTTTTTTAAAGACAAAGTAGTATTATGTTGCTTCAGTTTCTTTAAATACCTCCTGTTTCTTTTGAGACCAAAAATTCCCATGAAGGAAATAAATCAGCCTGATTTTAACATTTTACATATTACATTGCCTTTAAGCACTATGATTGGATGGCTTTTTTTCTATTTGTTTAATAATCCTTGGTTAAATTCACACGTATCTAAAGTAAAGTAGCTGAGTTACCGAATTCTATAAGGGGAAGAAAAAGCATTTATTTTCACATGATTAACTGAAATGGAAAAGACATTTAGCAGAATTCATTTAAAAATAAAATATTTTTTAAAAAATCAGACGTATTTAAAAATCTGGGTTCTTTGTCTATCCAGTATGTGAATGCTTAATTATAAATGTTACATGTTGATGGATATTAAGAGTAACTCACCAGGCACCAAAACTGCCATCATAGCAAAATGAGACAATATTGAAAAGAAAAAATATTTTCTGGAATGAAAATATGTTCAAATTGATCCATATTCAGATATTTTCTATTTAATATTTCAGATTGGTCCTTTGTCCACATGTAAAACTTATTGTAATGTTAATTTATACTTTTGGTTTGTGCCTTTGTCATGAGTTGAGAAAAGTAGTCCTACAAATAATGTGAAAGTTGTTACCACCACAGCATGAATGTATAATTGTATTAAAATTGATCATCCACAGAAGTTTGTTTGGATGTGCTTTATATTATTAGCATTGTTAAAACTTCAGATTATTTAAAAGGAAGCCATTTCTGTCTACCCTGCTAGGTTGGGTTTGTATACAGTAAGTCCTCACTTAACGTATCAGTAGGTTCTTGGAAACTGGGACTTGAAGCAATATAACAAAACCAATTTTTTTCTCATTGTTTTAACTAGATGACAATGAACAAAATGTTGAGGACCTGCTGTTTGTCCTTTTGTTTAAAGTCACAGTTTCTTAAGAACCTGTGCACATTGAGGACTTACTCCTATGTCTTTTCATTATCCTCCATGTCTTTTCAAATGAGCAACTTTGAACCTTTTTTGTACAAATACATATCTTCTTCCTTTAAAATTGCTCCATAAAAATTTGCACTATATCCACTTCTTTTATTGGATTTCATAGAGAACAAAACCTCTAACAAGTTCATCCTTTTCTCCTTTTGGTGCTAATCATCTCAGGGATCTGTAGTTCTGTAGTCCTTTAGCTTCTTACAAGACTTGGTTAGGGTATGGTGTAATCTATTTTTCATTTCATTCATGTAATCTAAGTAACCACCAAGGTCAAGGAGGGTAGGCAATAAGGATATAGGACAGACAATACAAAGTCCCAGCATGTTGGTATAGAAATGTTTTTAATACATTAAAGCTTATGAGGTAAAATACAAAACAAAAGGTAGTATTCATAAAAGAGCTATTTTGTTTTATTTCACTTGAAGGTCTTTAAGAGAAACAAACATAAGAGGAGATATAGACAGACCTCATCTGTAAACTCATGTGCTCTTTACAAAGGCAGAGACCCAGCAGCTTTTAAGCCAGTTAGTGGTAGAGCCAGGCAGAGTCACCAAAAAAGGTCATTTTAGTATCCTGTTTAATGGAACTTAAAAAGACTACATCACACACTGGGGCCTGTCGTGGGGTGGGCAGAGGGGGTAGGGATAGCATTAGGAGATACACCTAATGTAAATGACAAGTTAACGGGTACAGCACACCAACATGGCACATGTATACATATGTAACAAACCTGCACGTTGTGCACATGTACCCTAGAAGTTATAGTTAAAAAAAAAAAGAGGACTACAACTTAGGTATGTTTAAGACACCCAAAAACTTGTGGCTTGTATGCTTGAAACAAGACTAAGGTAACACCAGAGATGCATGGGTGACTGCCAATCTATGTTAGTTCCTCCTGACTACATCTATTTTTTAGCACTGGGGAAAGGAGTCACAGCAGCACAGTTCCAATTCCATCCAGGCCTGCCTTCCAGCTTCCTGCATTTTTTTTTTTTTTGTCAACTCCTTTGATGTCTGTTGGCAACTTTTTATAGGTGATAGAAAAGCCGCCTTACTAAGGTTCTTTCCAAATGTTCACATAGCTGCTGTTCAAAAGGATGAAGGATACAAATTAAGTTTTGTTGACTTTGTTTCCTTTGACTTGGTATTTCATCAAAGTGAGTTAGAAATTAATTACAGAACAAATAGAATTCTAATGTATTCAAATACCAAGACAAATAATGTTATGGAAATACTAATAATTATACTCTGCTAAGTTTTGTTTTGAGACAGAAGAACTTGAACTCCTGGTTTCAAGTGCTCCTCCTGCCTCAGCCTCCCAAGTTGCTGGGACTACAGGTGTGGACTACCACTCCCAGCTCTGCATACAGTCTTCTTTTTTTTTTTTTTTGAGACAGGGTCTTACTCTGTCACCCACGCTGGAGTGCAGTAGCACAATTCCAGCTCACTGCAACCTGCACCTCCCAGGCTCAAGTGATCCTCCTATCTTAGCCTCCTGAGTAGCTGGGACTACAGGCACACACCACCACACCCGGCTAAGTTTTTGTATTTTTAGTAGAGACAAAGATTCGCCACATTGCCCAGGCTGGTCTCGAACTCGAGTTCAGATGATGCGCCCACCTCAATGCATATAGTATTTTTACAACGTATTTTGAAAGGATAATGTAAACAAAAGTCCAAATAATACAAAACTGCAGATTCCAATCGGCCCACCTAGTACACCTAGTTGAACCTCTTCTTAGAGGCGTAGCTATCACTGGTTTCTTGTGCATCCTTAGAGATAATTATATGCATATGCAAATAAGGTGTTCACACACCACGTACCTTGTTTTACACAAATGGCAGTACAGTTTCAAATATGTTTTTCATGTAACATTTAATTCTTGTATTATTAGTAGAGATGGAGTTTCACCATGTTGGCCAGGATGGTCTTGATCTCCTGACCTCGTGATCTGCCCGCGTTGGCCTCCCAAAGTGCTGGGATTACACAGGCATCAGCCACCGCACCTGACCCATCATTACTTTTATTTTGAATCTTGTCTGTGTAGCAAGCAGTGCAGTGAGAAATTTTGTTGGCAGAGGAAAAAAATTCCATTTTGCATCAGGTCAAGCCCCCAGACTAGTCAAAGAAAAGCTGTGTAATCTATTCAGAAGTACTGGAGAGGTGCTGCACATTAGGGAGAAAGAATGGAGAGTTACTGGTCACAACTAATCCCAGTTTCTATCACCCATAGCTATGTGAGCCCAGACAATCATTAAGCAATCTGGGTTGGTTAGATGGCTTCTAAGATCTCTTTCAATAAAAAAGTTCTAAGATTCAGAAATCCTGAGAAGTTGCGCTAACATACACTGTATAATATTTTATACGTTAAAAACAAACATCTCATTTGGTTAACCCAGTAGGAAAAAAAGATTATTTTGTATTTGAAATAAACAGACCCTAATATTAAAAATTATGACCAGGGAAATAATTTTAAAACATCCCAAAGGAAAGTTCTCTAACTTTCTAAATAAAAATTAATACTGCAACAAGAGCTACCTCAAATCTCTCAGCAAAGAAAGAATATAATTAAATAGAAGAACTAGCACCAGTCATCAACTATGTGCCTGCCCTTGAACTATCTATCTGCATTTTTGTAGTTCTGTTTTAAAGATGAGGAAAATAAGGTTCATAGATAAATGTTATTTTGTCTCAGGTCATACAGTTTGCTTCTCCATTAAACAATCAATTAAGATGAATATTCAGTGCACAGACTGTAATCTGTTTTATTGATACTTCCAAGTTTTCTACATGACTGGATTTATACTTTGTATCAATTATCTTGCTGGTTAAGATAAAAACAAGATTTATTAAAAACCATAAATACTGTGTAAACTAAGGAGAGTTTTGTCTTTTTCCTTACTGAAGGACAAGGAATCATTAAAGAAGTTCTTTGCTTTGCTTGAAGTAATGAAGATCAAAATGTGGTAATTAAATTTGCCTAATATAATCACTCCTTTTCTGACAAGACTTTTTTCACTTTTATTCACCTGAGTAACTTGACCTGTTTCCAAAGACACCTAGGAAATTCAGAATGTTTTATATGCTTTTCCTTTCTTATTTACTATAATTTATAGGACATGAGTGGATGGATTCTCTTCAATAGAGAAAATGATTTTCTCTAATTAAAATGCACCAAATTGATGTACTAAGAGATTGCTTTAGATGAACACATTTATGTTCAGCGAAGATTATCTGGTCTTCAATGACACTGCAATATAATTACTAGGTACAAAAAGAAAAGCAGAGATCCACACACAATGGCTCACTGTCTTCAATGACAACACTTTTAGGATCTCATTTATTCATTCTTTAAGTAATTTTTTCTTTTAAAAAAGGGGTAAGTGGAGAAAAAAGTTGGGAAATCTTTAATTAGGCTAAGGTTTAGACATAAGTATAAATTAAAACATTTATTTTCTAACATTCGAAAACCAAAAAAAAGACAGACCTGACATACTGGGTGGCAAGAAAAGTCAAGATCAGATTAAACATTTGTTTTGGACTAATCACAAAACTAATAATCCAAGTCACTATCATCAAGTTCAGTTGATCTCAGCTCTGATTATGCATCAAAACACCCTATGAGGTCTACTAAGTTCCTATACCAAATCCCAAACATGAATCCGTCTACAAAGTTGGGACCTAGGTATCTGTACATTTTTTAAAGTTCCTCAAAAAATTCTGCTTCTAGGCAAATGTAATAAATACTGTTGGTTGCTCATGTTTTTCCTATCAGAACCAAGATTTTTAAAAAAACTACCCTTTCTGCCCCCATATATCCCTCATGTGGTCTCCACTTCTACTCTCAGCTCCAGTGGACCTGACTGCCGTAAAGGTTATTCCAGACTCTTTGCCAGTGACTGGCTTAGGGATGGACAGGTCTAAGTTACTTTAGAGCAATGAGACCTAAGGATATGGAAAATGAATTCTGGGAAAGCTTTCTCATATTAGGACGGGGCCCCTGGAATCCAGCCTGACTCTTCCGCTGCATGTAAATGAAGATGCACAAGGCTCCAACTGCTACTGGCAATCATCCCATGACCACGAGGGTAGCCAGCCTTAGGATGATGCCAATGTTGTGGTTGAAAAGGGGGTGGGGTGTGGAGACGGGCTCCCAAGGTTCTTGATGACATTACTGAATCACTGGATCAGAAACACTGCAGCCCATTCTGTCAATAGATTTCATGTATTGTGATTCAATATATTTTCTTACTGTTTTTAAGTCATTTTAAGTTGGACTTTTAGTGGTCAGCATCTGAATGTTAAATAGTGGTCTGAGCACAGCATTCTTTAATTATAACAATCTGTATCAAGTAGAATGCACACAAATACCCCTTCATACTTACATAATCTGTAAATCTGATGTATCTTTCCTATTTTAACAAAATAATTTATATCGTTATACCTTACTAAAGTGTTGATGTACATTGCATTCACTTCATTATTTACTCAGAGTTCTTGCTGTAGGCTTTGTCTTGAATGTGTAGGACCATTCGTCGTGCATAGAAGTCCCTATATTCCTCTGGTAATTCGGCCAGTGTTTTCAAGGCTCTGTCCAAAATTTGTGCAGCTCTTGATGCTGCTGTAGGATCTTTGTTTCCATAGGTATCTGTCTTATCATAGCATTCAGATGGAAGGTGCTTCCAAAAGATATTCACTCCCACTCCAAACTCTTCAGAAATTACATTATGGAACCATAAAGCTGGAGAAAGTTTAAAAAACAAGTTAAAAATAAAACCTACAGTTAAAAAAAAACCCAAAATGTCAGTGAAATATCACGAATTGCATATAGCCAATGTAAGAAATAATTCTTGTAACCAGATCCCTTCGTTAGCACACTCCAGGCTTTTAACAGAATCATTTTAACTTTTATGAATTGCCAACAAATTTAAAGTGTCAATAGCACAACCCTTACTTTTAAAACCTTTAGAAATAGCAATTTTTCCTTTAAACTTGAAAGACATAATAAAGATATATTTGTTTTGCAGTTCTCTAATCTAGGGCTGTGTTTTACTTGTTTATACTTCCTGAGTCATGGAACCACATCAAAGTGTTTATTTTTTGGTACACAGAACATTTCAATTACTTGAGGAGTATCTTTGACCTTTTCTGATTCATTATAATACTTTTGTCCCTAAAGACTTCCTGTTCAAGCTGCAATTTGGTTTTCTAACTTGCTTACATTCGTATTCATTATAGCCTCCTCGTTTTATATTTTGAATGCAATTATAATCGTCTTATATTTCCTTCAGCTCCTTTATAAATAGTATACAACACTATAGCAAATATTTTGGTGGTGGAAATGATGAGTAAACTTTATTATATACCTAATTAATTTTTTTCCTTTTACTGGGAAGTTTACTTCTTTATTTTCAAGTGAATCTAAACATTTTCAGAATATAGGTGCTAGAGGAATACTAAAGCAATACCACAATATAACAAAGATGGAACACTAATCATGAAAAAACCCTTTTATTCCTGTGAAAGGGAGATTTAAATTTTAGAAACTTATTCTAAGAGTGTTTAAGGAAAAACAAAAGCTTAACATATTTTGATTTGGAAAACTAATTTTCAAACATGGTTTTAATCTTAACTACACTTTCTTTCAGAATCTTTTTTTTTCCCTTATTCAATATAATAGGAAAAAAATGCTAACCATTCAGTTGAATTTAAACCCAAAGATAGGAATTTTGCTTTTGTTTAAAAATATATGCAAATGTTCAGTATTTCTATTTTTTTTTTCTTAAAACAATTGTATGAAGAATAAGGGAAAACTACATAGACCTGAATCATGCTCCCGAGATACAAAAACCAAAAATGTAAATTTAAAAGATGGCAATGGATTTGAAGACTAATACATGGGTTGCTTTCAATGAAAATAAGAATAAAAAGTCAATCAAATTTTTATAAATGATTATATGAAAACCATTATATTATATCAGGCCATTTTGGGGAAGACAAAGATGAACAAAACATAGTTCTTTGTCTTCAAGGAATTTATCTAGTCCCAAATGAAATAATCAAATATCTATCTTTATTAATATTATTTTTATCAATGAAAAGTATTAATGATTCTTAATATATTAATTTAAATATGGAACTATAATTATAAATAGAATTTGTTAACATATCCCTTTAATTTTAATTATGACTTTTATAATCTTCAAGAGTTCACTTTTAAGTACTAATTACAGATGTTAATTACCTTGTTGTGTTGAACTTTATGGACTTTCAAACTAATGCCTATTAATTGAACAAAGAAATTAAGTGACACAAATCCAGACTGTATAGAAAAATAATGTACACAAATGATACTACAGGTGTTGAGATTATAACATTTTAATATTTAATGAAATCTTTCATCTGTTTTGGCCTTGAAAGATATTTATCTTTTTTTTTGGTAAATGTTTAAGTGACAAAGTTCTAAAATACAGAAATATTTTAAAAATAAAATAATTTACAAAACCAATCAGTATAAGCTTTTCCCAGATACAAAGTGTCTTACTTGATGTCATTTAATAAAATAGAGTATAATATTATTTAAAAAAAATTTTTTTTTTAAACCAACCAGTATAATGTTTTCCCAGATATAAAGTGTCTTACCTGGAAAATAATAATAATAATAAAAAAAGCCATAAAAAAAGTGTCTTACTTGATGTCACTTAGTAAAATAGTTTAGAGTATAGTATTATTTTTATAGGTTGCCCTTGAAGGCAAGACTGTTAATTTAGTTTATTTAGACACAGGGTCTTGTTCTGTTGCTCAGGGTGGAGTACAGTGATTCCATGATGCCATGGCATCAACCTCCTCAACCTCAACCTCCTGGGCCCAAGAGATCCTTCTGCCTCAGCCTCCTGAGCAGCTGGGACTTACAGATGCACACCACCATGCCTGACTAAATTTATTTATTTATATTTGTAGAGACAGGGTCTCGCTATGTTGCCCATGCTGGTCTTGCACTTTTGGCCTCAAGCAATCCTCCCACCTTAGCCTCCCAAAGTTCAGGGTGGGAGGATTGCTTGAGGCCAAAAGTGCAAGACCTGTTAATTTATAGGCCAAAAGTGCAAGGACTGTTTTATAAGTTTGCCTAGGCCTGCTTTAAAACACACACACACACACACACACACAGAGTTTTGTCTAAAAATCATCTCGTATAGGACCAGATACATATAACAAATATATGTTTGTACTAAAAAAAAAAAAAAAAAAAAATCACATGAAGGATGAGTGACAGAGTACACATTTTATAAATAGCACATTAGTGAGGTCTAGAAATCTTACCAGGAATGAATAATACATCACCAGCTTCAAGGGAACATTCATATCTTCTAGCCTTGGAAAAAAGTGGATATTTAGCCAAGTCTGGGTTATCTATATTCAGTACTTCTGATTTAGTACCTAAAAAATTCCAAAAAGGGATAATATAGATTCAGCAAAGTTAGCATTTTAAAAAAAGTAATCACAAATATAAATTTGAAAATTTATTCTTTTCTATCCAGTTACTTACTGTACCCACACTGTGAGAATTACTATGCTACTGACACCTAAGACAATTTTCAATGACTCACTCTTTAATTCTGATGACGATACCCATGTAATATAATTAAGATAATGTCAAATTTGAACCTGTTATTACATATATACACAAATACAATTACGATTAAGTCCTAAAGTGTTCTTTTCCTGTAAGAATCAAGAGATTTCTCAAAAAGAGTAACTGAACAGACTTCAGAAATATAAACTTAAAGAAAAATCCCATACCTTTTAAATATAAATACTGGGCATCTCGAGGACTGAAGAGTACAACACGCTTTTTTCCTGTCACTTGTATTAACAAATTATCCATTACCTGAAGACCAATAAAAGCTTATGGGTAATCATTATCTAAAATTCAAATAAATAGAACCAATGGCATTCTAAACTTTAACTGCAAACCCGATCCTTTAATGAGACTTGACTTACTTTACTTAACTCTTACAGTTACCTAACAATAAAAACATTTGTATTCTATAAACAACTGGGCCTTAAAGACATTTCTGGAGTACTGCCCTAAAATGGGAAGACTTGGCAAATTAGAAAATGTGGAGTCAGAAAACTATTTGCCTTTGCCTCACTATTAACTGACAGCATAGTTAAGCCTATTTAAGGCTCCCCTTGGTGAATATTTACTATCTGTTAAGCAATGCTATAAGCCCAAAATTAGACAACAGAGTAAAAGCACTTAGAAAAATCAGATGCTAGGAAAATACAAGGTACTGCTGCAACCACTGCTACACTCTTTACATATGTTCATCCATAATTTCATTACAGGTATCTTAATTTTCAAATTATTTCTATACGAATATAATCTCACAGATTTTCTTTTTTTTCTTTTCTGCAAACAGTATGATTTATGACAGATTTTCTTAATATATTTATTATTGGAGCATTCTTTTCCCATGAATGTAATGGTATACTTTCTTGGTATAGATTGTGAAAAAATGTTAAAGGCAGAGCCACATAATTCTCAGCTAAGGATTTAAGATAAACACTAAGCAAGATATATTCATGATTTTTTACTTCTACCTAAGCATTCTTCCTTTTAGTACTAACCCTTTACTTAGCGTTCCTCTGACTTAATTTTATAATAAAAGCTTTATACATTATATTCTACTATAATTTATGTAAAAGTATACTACTCAAAATTTAAAACATAATCATAGAGGCTGGGTGCGGTGGCTCATGCCTGTAATCCTAGTACTTTGGGAGGTCGAAGTGGGCGGATAACTTGAAGTCAGGAGTTCGAGACCAGCCTGGCCAACATCGCAAAACTCCATCTATACTAAAAATAAAAAAAATTAGACGGGTGTGGTTGTGCATGCCTGTAATCCTAGCTATCCAGGTAGCTGAGATATGAGAATCGCTTGAACCTGCAAGGGACTGGTTGCAGTGAGCTGGGATCGTGCCACTGCGCTCCAGCCTGGGTGAAAGAGCAAGACTCTGTCTCAAAAAACAACAATCATCATCATCATCAGCATCATCATCATCATAGAATATAGTTAAAATGTATTACCACATGATTTTCTCATATTATTCATATAAAACTGCAAAATATGCTAAGAGTTTATGTCTATTTCATTTAATTACAGATTTACTGACTATGGTAAAATCCTCCCAAGAGGGTCTCAACTTAATTATAAAACACATGTATAAAATGTTATAGTGTGATTTATAACTTAAAATTTTTTTTTCTTTGGAAACTTGTTAGATATTCCTTTACCTTCCTTAAGTTTCTCTACTTCCCAACACCAAACCATATACCATACTAGTATTTTTAATGTTTTTAAAATGCTTATAGATGTGTATATAAACTTAAGCAAACAAAATAACACTACAAATAATCAAGATCAAAATTTTTTTTTTTTGAGACAGAATCTCACTCTGTCGCCCAGGCTGGAGTGCAATGGCGCCATCGGCTCACTGCAAGCTCCACCTCCTGGATTCACGCCATTCTCCTGCCTCAGCCTCCGGAGTAAGTGGGACCACAGATGCCCGCCACCACGCCCAGCTAATTTTTAAAATTTTTAGTAGAGACGGGGTTTCACCGTGTTAGCCAGGATGGTCTCGATCTGACCTCGTGATCTGCCCGCCTTGGTCTCCCAAAGTGATGGAATTACAGGCATGAGCCACTGTCCCCGGCTGATCAATATCAATATTGTACACATTTTTGCTGCCCTACAAATACAGCAGATATTTGATATTCTCAAGGCATATATATATATATATATATATATATATATATATCCTAAGATCTTCAGACATCCCCAAATTCTTACAATTGGTAATGACTCAACAAGCTTCAGCCTTTTTCCTGAATAATATAACTCTGGATGACCCAGAGAGTTATGGATCTCTGGGTGGCCAGAGTCATGTGTATCATTTATACCTCCTCATATTACAAGCTTACCGCTTTTTCCAATACAGTTTCCCCCATTATCTGGTGGCCATTTTTCACATGGAAAAAAAAATCACTTCATAAAACTTGGTATATATATGATGATGAATCAAGAATAGGACCACAGGGAAATACAAATGTGAGGAACCAACTATTTTGCCATTAGCAAAATAATTCATTCTTCTATCACTGCTATGCACAGCACCTATTTTCAAAAGTCATGTTTCAGTAAATTACACAGATCTTTAGGATAACCTATAGGAAGTTGAAACTGACTGTTAAATCTATAATGCAAAAGATCTACTGTAGCTTTAAATTTCTCATTTATGTAGCATACATCATAATGAGTCCATAGTTGTAATCCTGGTGAACTAATTCGAAAAACACTGGAAAAGAATTGTTCCTCTTTGAAGAATTCTGGAAACTTAATATCTTCTTTCAACAAAGGAAACTGCTTTCTGATATCTGCAACATCCTGCATTTACAGAAACATAAAAAGAAAACATCACATTAGACCCTATGATATTAAGGCAGACTGGGGCAAGCAAACTTTGTTCACTGCTTTAAAATACTATGATGTGACCATGTGCCAATACAGGATCTCTCTCTCTCTCTCTCTCTCCCCCAAGTAGATGAGATTATAGGCACCTCCTACCACGCCCAGCTAATTTTTGTATTTTTAGTGGAAACGGGATTTCCCATGTTGGCCAGGCTGGTTTCGAACTCCTGACCCCAGGTGATCCACCCGCCTCAGCCTCCCAAAGGGCTGGCATTACAGGCATGAGTCCGCCTTGCCTGGCCGATATATGATCTTTCAAATGAAAAAATACCAGGCTGTGTAACAAGATTGCAGATTTAATAGTATCACTACTGTTAAGCTCAATATGCTTCAATAATAGAAAGGTTCTTTCTACTTTGAGCAAGAATTACACAATTGTCATTCACTCTAATATTCAGGAGTCAACACCTTGAACTAACATTACTAGTCATCACCTTCATAAAACCTGTGAATTCTACTGAGGGAGGGGACTAAAAGAGAGGGTAAACAACTAAATGGTGACATAAATGGAAAAAATAATCTTATTTGATCATTTTAGGGACTACTCCTTAATATGGCAGCCATACTAATTTGACTCTGAATACATGTTAAAACTTATACAATGAACTACTCAGGATTCTAATAATTATTTCAAATTAATATTTTATTAACTGAGTCGCCACATATAAAATATACAGTAGAAGAGATTTCTTATTATATAGAGATTAGATGACTATAAACACTAAGATTCTACAGGCCTACCTGAATACTAAGTAATCGATTTTTAATCATCTTACTTCTTATTCAGGGGCACAAAACACTGGGAAAAGAATGGAAAAGGACAGAACAGGGAATATGTCAGGCAGTAAGTATAAAAATTACAGTGTTGCCAGTTAACATATATACGACCATTTAGATTTTAGGGAACTGTTTTACATTTAGAATTCTTACCTTTCTAGGGTCTTCTCCAAGTGACCGTAAGTAGTATTTCTCATCCTTAAACATCCCAAAGAAAAATAACATCAGCAATATTTTACCTTTTTAAATGTAAAAATACTAAGATACATACAGCTATCATGTATTCATAATAATTAAAAGTAAAAAAATAATTATGTACTGAGAACTATGAAAGAAAATAAAACACCTTCACTTCAAAAATATTAGGAAGTAAAGAAGGAAACAAGTCTTAAAATCTGACCCAGTTAAGTAGTTTTCTAAAAAGTTCAATTATCGCTGGGCGCGAGGGGTCACAACTGTAATACTAGCACTCTGGGAGGCCAGGGCAGGAAGATTGCTTAAGTCCAAGAGCTCAAGACCAGATTGGACATTGGAGTGAGACACCACCTACAAAAAAATACAAAAAATTAGCTGGGCATGGTGGTGCGTGCCTGTAGTCCCAGCTACTTGGGAGGCTGAGGCTGCAGTGAGCTATGATCGTGATACTACACTCCAGCTTGGCTGACAGAGCAAGACCTTGTTTCAAAAAAGAAAAAAAAAAAACTTCAATTTTCTTACCCTTTCTACTAATGCTCTCTGGTGGCCATATGAAGAAATGTCTTTAATACGTTGCTCATGATAGTGACTGGATCCAAAAAACAGTAAGGAGAATAAATTCCAAAGGCAACATATACATACCATCTCTAAAGCTACAATGATTTAAGTCTTTACATTCCAAATTATTTAGACTCTTATTTTAATAGTGTCTTAATACTTCGTAAATATAATACAAATGTACAGTAACAGATACCTTATGCTTTTAATAATATATTTTTTTAAATTTGAGAACGCTGCATTTTATCAAGCTAAGCCTATCCCTGCCTAAAAATTCTCAAGCCAAATGCTTAAGATTCAGCTCTTGTATGAATTAGAAAAATATAATTTTATTGTAGTAAACTTAAACTGATCGTTTAAAAAAATCATGATTTAATTTTTTTTAATTAATTGTTTTGAGACAGGGTCTCATTCTGTCACCCAGGCTGGAGTGCGGTGATGCGATCACACCCACTGCAGCCTCAACCTCCTGGGCTCAGGCAATCCTCCTGCCTCAGCCTCCCAAGTAGCTGGGACGTTCAGCTAATTATTTTTACTATTTGTAGAGAAGAAGACTCGCTATGTTGTCCAGGTTGATCTCGAACTCCTAGACTCAAGTGATCCTCCTTCCTTGGCCTCCCAGAGTGCTGGGATTATAAGCATGCGCCACTGTGCGTGGCCAAAAATTATTATTTATCCTTCACCAAGTACCTAAATAGAGAACTGTTTGAATTATAAAACATTCACTGTTAGAGAAGTGAGATATACCAAGTCAAGCACTTGGACAATCTAAACTCAGAATTCTGCCTCTTTCACCCAACACTGAGCATTATAAACTTCAAAAGATCTTCATATTTATCTTAAGACATAAATTGATGATTGAGGTTTTAATTGAACTCTCAGTGTTTTTCTATTTTTAGCTAGCACTACATCACATAGATTCTATAAATTACTGGCTAATAGGTTTCAAAATATGTTCTTCAAAATTCTAAGGGTTTTCTACTAGTTCTAACATTTCAAGATTTAAAAAATAAAATTAATGCAGCAGACACAGAAGTGCATTGCTCAGAAATTCCTTCAGGAAAGAACTTACTGCTTAACTGCAAGGAGTGTGATTAGCTTAGAGCTACTGGCTGTTAACTTCTTCAGGTCCACTTCAGGATTGGAACCTAGGTCATGCTCTTCTTGGGGTAGTCCCAACCAGTGACTTAAGCTGTTAAAAGACCTAGACACTGCCACCCAATGCAGGACTTTTCTCACAGGCAGTCTGCTCAGGAGTTCCAATGAGCCGTCAGAGACTGTCAGATCTGTATCTACAGCTCATGGCTTCCCCTATCCAATCCTGCTTCCTCCCACTTCCTTTCACAGGTATCTCTCCTATTTAAAAAGCCTTTTGCACTCCTAATTCCATCACAGCATCTGCTTCCTAGAGGACCAAACTGACAGTTCATGTTGATCTTGTTTACATACTTTCCATGATTTTTAGACTTTAATCTTTTACCATGTGTCTATTTCTTTTACTTCACATTTCATGGCTATTTAAATCTATACCACTGATTACCCTTAGACAGGAAAGTACCAAAGGGCAACTGAATACACATGTTCAAAGCATGGCTATAAAGTTATAAAACAGTTCTCAGGTGTAGCTAATGGAATCAATTTAAAAAGACATTTTGGTTATACTACAGAATCACAGACCTACAAAGTTTGTGGGGATTGCGGCGATAATCTAGTGTAACTATTACCTGACAAGAGGACTGTAAAAATGCAACACCTTTTGAAACCAAACTGCCCAGCCCAGCTGGCTCAAATGCAGAAAACAGGTTTATTCAAAGCTTAAAAAGCAATTTGTTTTTAAAATGTGCTTTTGAATAACACAGTGAATTTTTGTGTGTGTGTGTGAGACAATTAACGCTCTTGTTGCCCAGGCTGGAGTGCAATGGCGCGATCTAGCTCACCACAACCTCTGCCACCCGGGTTCAAGCGATTCGCCTGCCTCAGTCTCCCAAGTAGCTGGGATTACAGGCATGCACCATCATGCCCAGCTAATTTTGTATTTTTAGTAGAGACGGGGTTTCTCCACGTTTGTCAGGCTGGTCTCGAACTCCCGATCTCAGGTGATCCACCCGCCTTGGTCTCCCAAAGTGCTAGGATTACAGGCGTGAGCCACTGTGCCTGGCCAACACAGGAAATTTTTAAAAACATATTTATATACAAGGCCTTGATGCCTTATCTCAAGGTATTTAAACTGAATTATTTAAAGTTAGACTATAATTAAGTAGAATTCTTCCGCATTTAATCCTGAACAAATATTATAGCAAATATACACAAAAGAAATCACATTGATAATAAGAATACAGAAACAGTCTAATAGTCAATAGATACGAAAATGAAGTTTTCCATTAGCATTTGAAGTTGACATATCAGACCAAAGCATTTTAAAAGGATGTAACATTAATAGCTAACATTTAATGAGTAATTTCCACACATCAGGCACTGCTAAGTATTTTACTGATTTTATTTAGTTAATCCTCACAAACACTTTATAAAATAGGTACTATTATTTCCCCCATTTCACAGATGAGTATACTGAAGTACAGAAAAATAATTTGGCCAAAGTTTGAGAGCTAATAAATAGCAGAGCTACAGTCTATGATGCATCCAACCAAATCTTACGAATGTCTATCAGAGAAGGCTATAGCTCTTGTATATCTACTATTCCTTCATAAGGAAATCCATTTAGTATATAGATATTAATGCCTAATTTTAAAAATGTTAAAAGCAATTACCTCTGAAACAAAGAATTCTTTATGCTTCTCTTCAGCTGCCCTCTGGACCAACTGGTCAAAAGGTAAAGTTCTGAAATAAACACAAAAGAATTCTTGGACTTAATAATAACAGATCAACTAGTAAGAATCTAATGACTATACATAAAGGCTTGTCGGAGTTGGATATAATTTCCTGTTTTATAATATCTGTAATTTTTATTATAACCTATTACATGAAATTCTAACTTTTCAAAACTTATTGAGCAGTATGTTTACTTGACCTAAGTTGTCTGAAATTTTGGAATTAAAGATTTCAAAATCTATGGTACAGTATTGACCTATGGATCCTTCCATAGGTCAATATTCTATTCCAAGTTATGACAGAAAAATGTTTCTATGGTATCTGATGACCTTTGTAAATATACAGACTTTCAGGTTCTGATTGCTACTTATTTTTAAGTGTCATGGCAAAACAAATCTTGTGAAAAGTGGGGCAAACTACTAGTGTTACTTTGGAAGAGACAGTACACAAATGGTCCCATGAAGATAACCACCCCCCATATTCCTGCCTTTTGGCATATCACAGAACACAGAAGCCAGTAACACTGCTCTCATCCTGCTGCACCACCCTCTATCATTTTAAGGCTACTGAGGAATAGTTCAAGGAGAATTCCAGTGAAGTGACCAATTTTTATTCTTCAAAATTTCTGCCCAAATGCCTGTCTCCTTCCATCCTGATGAACAGGGCTGAACACTGTGGAACCAAAATTTGTTTCCTTTACATCACACTCTTGAGCCAGAAGGATATTCTTATTCTAGATTGCATCTATCCCTTTACTCTCTAGAATCAAAAGTATTGCCCTGTAAATGAAGATGATATGGTATAGGTAACAAGACATTGAGTCCTCAAAAGCCTCTCCTCTGCTACCCCCACTACACTCCTGCCTCCAAACTTGTGATTAAAAGCTGTAATCTTTTCAGTCTTACTACTAAATATCTTCCCACTTGAACTCTGTACTGAGAAAGTTGAAAGAAAAGGTTGAATACTTTCTCCTTCTCTATGAGAAGATGACCTTGGGCCAGCTTACTTTCTCCTTGCACTGTTTTCCCAGAAACATACTGGGTAAACACAAACACGGTGTGAACCCATGAATTACGATGAATACAAAAAAATTAAAGATAAATGTGGAATGTCAGTTGTGATATTGGGTAACACTGTTTATTGTAAAAATAATCTGATAGATGAATTATGTTTGCACTAGGTGGCCTAAAAATGGACTACAAATACTTGTTCAGAAGCAGATGATTTGGCTTTCCTGTGTGTAGTGCAACTCTCCTGAGTATGGTCCTTGGAGGAAAGCAGAAGCTAAGTTCATGGGGTGTTTCAAGCTACTGGTTTCTATGGACCGTATGTTTTACCTAAGCTCAGCTGTTTCTATACTACCTCCATTGTCTCATTCCCTTACAACTAAGCTGTAACTTGATGAGTCAAAAAACAGTCCCTGGATTTGTATAAAGACTCCACTGATACTATCCTGCTAGAATGCCGTTTCCTGCCTTATATCCTCCTGCAGAAAGGTAAGGGAATCTGAAGCCAGGTTATGGACTGGTGGATGCTCTGTATGTCAATCTGAACTTGAGGCCACTGCTGGTAATTATGTAGAGTGAGCACTGCAGGAGAGAAAAGAGGGATCTGCCATCTACTTAGACCAATGCAGAGTACTATTTCTTTGACTATAAATAGTGTCTGACTAATATCAACAAATTTATTTGGCATTCTCCTACTCAATGTTTCCCATCTCTGACCTCACCACATACCCTTCATTCCTTCTTGCTTTCATTCTTCAAAGCATCTTTGTCTGGGCCAGTGGGGAAGTTTATCTGGACCATAGCTACTACTATAATTGCTACATTTACCCAAGCTTAGCTTTCTTACTAGGGAGAACAAAAAAGTGTTTCAAGACTTTTAGAAAAACAGAGCAGAATAGTGACCCTGAAAGAGCAGACAGAGTAGCTCAGCCCAGAGAAGCAGAACTGGGATGCCACCAGCAACCTTCTCTCCTAGGTAATGGTACCTGTCATAGCTTCTACTAAGCCCAGATGGGGGAGAAACTAGGTATGTAAATTGGGAAGTTCTTTGGCTTTTTAAAAATCTATCCTATCCATGCTTCAAAAAGAAGGGCATTGGTTATTAAAGTGCCATTTGTCTGGACTGGCAGCATCAGTAAGGAAGGTAATGTCAAAGAAGGCTTAATCATGGGCTCCGTGGAGTCAGGGAAATTAAACACCTTGGGTTCTGTCACTTCAAGCTATGTGATCCTGGAGAAGTTACTTAATATTTTTAACCTCTCTTTCCTCATCTGTGAAATTATTATGAAAAATATCTGCCTCACAGATTGTTCTGCCATTGAAATGAGTAATATAACCTAGATGGTTTGGCACAGTACCTGGAATATAATAAGTGCTCAGCAAAGGACAGATGGTGGGGTTAACAACAATGACAACGTACCCTTCTGCAGCATGCAAGTAGTCACCAACACTTTAAAAAAGAAGAAGAAAGCCCTTCACTGTCCTGTTCCCCGTTTGGAAAAGGCTGCTTTATAAAATCAAGATCAGAACTGAGGAGAGTACAATAAACAAGAGCAAGATGATGACAGGAATTACAGGATGTGACAGGAAGATGTGGCAAACCTTACATGATGAGACTTTTTTAAAAAAAAATCTATGATCAGAAGAATGCCAACAATATCCTTTCACCACACAAGGTTCTTTTGTCCATACTCTCCTGACTCTGAACAATGAGCGCTACCAAGAAGAAAGAAGTAAAAGTTCATACTTGTTAATGTATCACTCTTCCAAAGTTTGATAAAGCATAAAAGCAACCTCAATTTCAAGTGATAATAATAATATATATGTGTGTGCAGGGTTTCTCACTTTCTAGTCTCTCTTTGGCCTGGTTGCATTCCTTCTTTCCTACTGCCTGGTAAATGCTAAAAATGACTAAACCTATTTTTTTTGTTGCACTAAAAAAATAATCTTGCAACTTTTTAGTAGCTCTAGTGAAAGGCTTGGCGGAAGCTGCGATAGGAACTATTACATAATGTATGTGCTTCAAAAACAAGTTTTGAAAAGTTTAAAAAGACATGACAAAACATCAAGGCAATTCAAGATGAAGTTTCAGTACTCATTTGTTATGGCATTGGACTCCCTGGAAAATAAACATCATTAACTGCTGGCTGAAAAACACTCATCGTTCTGGCATTTTTAATTTGATAAAAAATGAAAAGTTCCTACACTTGGAAAAACTTAAGGCAATTAAATTCAATTCATGGACTATTAATAACTAAAACCATTATGGTGACTATTCAAAGGATTAAAAACTGAGCAATGCTTTGGCAGCTGCTATATGAACTTGGAAAACTAATGAGAAAGGAATGGCTGTGGACATTAGAAGCTCTGTTTAACTCATCTCTAAATTGAAGTCTTGTGAACTACATGGTTTTTCAATAGACTGAATTTGCTGGGAACTTCACATGCTCAGAGTTTGAAAGCTGTTTGTTTTTAATTTAACAATTTAAATGAAACTCATGGGAATAAATAGCAAATGAAATCTGCAAGATGACAGCATTTAAAACTTTCATCTTTAGACAATCAGCAGCTTTTGACTATTTCTTATTTACTTTTAAGAAATTCCACAGCATAAAATGACAATCATGGGAGAAATTAAAGGTACTTAAGACTATTTTATCAAAAGGGAAAATTAAGTATGATTTTTAAAAGTTATCTAAGATGATGAAATATTATACCAAACATAGCTTGTCCTGGTTTTCTGGAGAGGACAGAAAAAGAAAACACGAGCCTTTTAGAATTTCCTATTCTAGATAACAGTTACTAATGTGATAGGATCAACTAATTAATCAAGCATTGAATGAGTACGGCACATCCAACTTCGTATGAAATCTAACCCTAGTTACAGAAATTTTCTCTTCCTTCCATGACTCCAGAAGGTATTGGGTATATACCCTATTTAAAAAATTGTTGGCCAGGCATGGTGGCTCATGCCTGTAATCCCAGCACTTTGGGAGGCTGAGGCAGGTGGATGCCTTGAGGCCAAGAGTTTGAGACCAGCCCAGCCAACATGGTGAAACCCTGTCTCTACTAAAAATACAAAAGTCAGCTGGGCATAGTGGCACATGCCTGTAATCCCAGCTACTCGGGAGGCTGAGGCAGGAGTATCACTTGAACCCGAGAGGCAGAGGTTGCAGTGAGCAAAAATCACGCACCTGCACTCCAGCCTGGGTGGCCCAGTAAAACTCTGTCTCAAAAAAAAAATAAAATAAAATAAAAAATTGTCATTGTATAATTATGTAAACTCAGAATTCTTGTCTTTTAAAAACCACTCTTTAAAAATCAGTAAGCTATTCCATGATTACATCAAACCAGCCAAAAGATGAAATGCCATATGGTCTTTGTATAATAATGCAAAAATATTTTAAAAGTTTTAAAAAAGTTATTTGTATCCCCAGAGTAAACCTCAGAAGAAAATACCTATATACAAAGTTCTTACTAATGAAGTCCATCTGTGCAACTGCAGCAACATGAATCTTTACTTCTTTCTTCCCTCCAACTTGGCTTAGGTAATCCACTGTCCATTTGCTTGTACATGGCCCCAAATCAATCCCTTCCAACACCAGAGGTTTTCTCTGTAAGTGGGGAAAGAAGTACAACAACAAAATTCATGAAAACCAACAACACATCAAGAGCTGTATTTGGCAACAGGAAGACAAAAAACAAGTAAGATCTGACTCTTGCTCCCAAGATGCTCGACCTCAAAGCTTTTGACAGTTCATGTTGTCACTAAAACAAGAAGAGGGGCCATGTGAAATATCTAGAACAAAATTTTAAGATTAGAAAAACAAAACAAAACTGCAAGACCATCAATATATAATGACTAAAATTTGTACTTTATAGTCAAATATTTTTGTAACTTTTAATTTTGATGTCATTTCAAACTTATAAAAAAGTTTTAAGAACACTACAAAGTTCCGTAAATGCTTTACCCCAATTCACCAACTGTTAACATTTTGCACATTTGCTTTATGATTTGTTCTTACTGTCAATAAAAGGACATATTATCATTAATTGAAATTAAATTAAGCATAATTTAATTTTTCTGGAACCATTTCAAGGTTAAATTGCTGACACCATGGTCCTTATCTCTAAAAACTTAAGTATATTTTCTGAGAACAAAGACATTCTCTTATATAACCACAGAATAATTACCAAAATTATATTTAACATTGACGTAGGCTGGGCGCAGTAGCTCACGCCTATAATCCCAACACTTTGGGAGGCCGAGGGTGGATTGCTTGAGGTCAGGAGTTTGAGACCAGCCTGGGCAACATGGTGAAATCCCATCTCTACTAAAAATAAAAATTAAAAAAAAAAAAAAATTGAAGTGTGGTGCATGTCTGTAATCCCAGCTACTCGGGAGGCTGATGTGGAAGAATTGCTTGAACCTAGGAGACGGAGGTTGCAGTGAGCTGAGATCGTGCCATTGCACTCCAGCCTGGGCAACAGAGTGAAACTCCGTCACACACAAAAAACAAAAAACAAAACACTGACATAATACTATTATCTAATCTATAGTCCATATTCAAATTTTGCTAATTGTCCCAATTATTTCCTTTAGCATTTTTTCCTAACCCAGAATTCAATCTGAGATGTCACACTGCATTCAGTTGCTATGTCTCTTTTAATCTGAAATGTTTAATCGTCAGCCTCTTTATCTTCTATGACCTTGACATTTTGGAAGAGTATAGGCCAGCTATTTTTAGAAAACCCTTCAATTTGGGTTTATCTCAAGTTTCTTCGTAATTAGACTCAAGTTACACATTTTGGAAAAGGAATGTGCCACAAAAGGAATGGTGTAAGCCTTCTCAGCATGCCACATCAGGTAGCACACGATGTTTTGCTACGATGAGTACAAAAAACAGTGATTTTTCTAAACTCCATCATTTCTTCTACATTTATTAGTTGGCATCCTAATATCGAAATGAGCTCTAACTTCTCCATTGAATTATTTTATTCACTGGGTAATAATCTAGTGGTATAATTTTGACACCCAAATTATCCCAGATTTGGCCAGTAAGCCCCTTCAAGATGCTTCTTGTGACTTTTTAACCGGGGCACTTCCTTACATTATGGCAAAACAACATGACCCAACATCTTTGATACTTTCTCTGCTCAGCCTTGTGATCAGTCATTTCTTAAAGTAGCTCTGGTTTCCTCTGAGTGGACAGAGCTAGGATATATGTGAGGGTCTATGTATATCCCACAAATATATCTACACGTACACCCCATATATGCATATACCTATTCTGTTCAGCTCTCTCTCCATATATGTCCATATATATAATACATGCACACACATATATACCTAACAGGTGTACGTATGAGCCATAAACATTTCAAGGTTCATTATAATCTACTGAATTTGTAACTCCGATTTTCAGCCGTGGGAAACCTAGTTCCCATTATCCTCAATGTTTAATGACTTGCAAAATCCCAGAATTCACAGGAAGTAAATAATTCACAGAATTTGCTTTTGCCACTGTTAGGTCACACCACTGTAAAAAACATGTCTACAACAGGTCCTCAAGTAAAGTTATAACACAGACAAGGAAAAAAAGAAAATCAATTCCTAGCCAGGGCCCCTGTCTGAGTAGAGTTTTTGCATTGTCCTCACATCTCTGTGGGTCTTCCCTGGGTACTCTGGTTTCCTCCCACAACCCAAAGATGTGCACATTAGGTTCACTGGCATGTCTAAATAGTCCCAGCATGAATGAGTGCACGTGTGTGTGTGTGTGTGTGCACGTGTATGTGTGTGTGTGCCCTGAGATGACATGGTATCTTGTCCAGGGTTGGTTCCTACCTTGTGCCCTGAGCTGCCAGGATAAACTCTGGCCACCTGTGACCCTGAACTGGAATAAGCAGGTTGGAAAATGAAGGAAGAAGTGAATACAAAGTATGTAAAACAAAAATTTGTAAAGCATATGATAATCATTCAAGTGCACAATAAACAAGTCAGTATGAAAGCACTCAGTGAACCTGCCACACTTGTTTTGAACTGTTCAGTGGTAGGAGGTGCTCCTTACAATTTTCCATTTGTAAACATTTATTCCTTGATTTAACCCACCACTACTGTGACCACTGTCACATAACAATTCACCAAAAATTGAGTAATTATTTATTTTTATTAATCCTTCTTAAATGTTCATGTAGCTCACATTTACTTCAATGTTTAAGATTAGAAATGTTTTGGGTCTTTATTTACAAGTTTGGTGATGTTTTTGTGACCAGAAATATGCCACTAGAACTTATATCTTGTTTCTATCAATTAGCCTGTGGTAAAACTGGTTTCATTATAGGTCATTTCCCTTAAAGCTGCAGCTTCCAAGAACCTACTGAGAACGTTAAATGAGGACTTACTGTACTAACTAGAATTCAGTTTGTTTTCAGTTCTTTCTGTCTTAGATTGAGGACATATAATTAAAGTATTGTGTTTAAAAAAAGTGACTTGGGTAACTTCTCCCTCTCCCACTTAAATAGGTTCATGTGTTACTTTTTATATTCTATATTAGAGTGTTTTAAAAAATAACTTTTCCATCCTTGTTGATTTTATTATTATGACTTTAGAATGTAAAACATTAACGTGATTACCCAAATCAAAACTATACAAAAGTCACCCCATCCACATTCTTCCATCTCATACTCACACATCCCCTATGCATAACCATCTCATTAATTTTTGGCTTATCATTCCTTTATTTCTTTTTTGCAAAGTGATTAAAAACATGTATTTCATTATCTCTTCCCTTTTTTACATAGATAGTAGCTTACTATATATTTTCTTTCGTTATGTGCTTTTTAAAAACTTCATAAGTATATCCTAGAAATCACCACTATCAGTTCAGATATCGCCTTTATTCTTTTTTACATCTTAGTATACCTCAGTGTAAATGGGCCACAATTTATTCAATTATTCTCGCCTGCATAGGCATTTAGGTTATTTCCAATAATTTGCAAGTGCAGTAACACTATGTAAATATTTACACATTTTTGGAGCTATATCTCCAGAATAAATTCCTAAATGAGGAATTACTGGGTCATAAAGTAAACATAGTTAGACATGCCAAAAGAGTTGTACCATTTGATATAAAATTTGAGTGTGCCAGTTTCTTCACGGCCTCACCGAGAGTATTACCAGAGCTTTTCAAATTTTTGCCAATATGATACGAGAGAAGTTGTATCTCAGTGTAGCTTTATTTCTCTTAAGAGTAAACTTAAACATCCTAGTTTAAAGGCCATTTTAATGTTGTTTTTTCCCCCTCTATCATTTGCTCATTTTTCTACCAGATTTTCAGCCTTTTACCCCCTTTTAAAAGTTCTTTCCATACAAGGGCTTTTACTGTCCTTTATATGAGATAAATGTTGCAAATATTTTCTCCCACTTTGTATTTGTCTTTCAAATTTGCTTATAGTGTTTCTGGCAAACAAATGTTTCATGTAGTCAAATTTTAATCTAATATTATACCTGAATTTTGAGTCATAGCTAGAAATGCCTTCCATACACCTAGATTATAGAGGAATTTACCCTTATTTTCTTCTAGCACTTGTGTAGCTTCATTTTTTTTGTATTGCCAAGTATACTCACAACTTGTGTAGTTTCATTTCTTTACATTTTTCTGATCCACTTGGAGTTTATTCTTGTGTACAGTGTGAGATATAAACTGAATTTTATCATTTTCTAAGTGAAACTCCTCTGTATAACACCATAACGGTGGATTCATTTCATTATAAATTTGCCCAAACCCATAAAATGTACAATATCAATAGTATGCCTTAATATAAACTATGAATTTTGGGTGAAAATGATGTGCCAGGCCAGGTGCGGTGGCTCTCGCCTGTAATCCCAGCACTTTGGGAGGCTGAGATGGGCGGATCACCCGAGGTCAGGAGTTTGAGACCAGCCTGGCCAACATGGCAAAACCCCGTCTCTACTAAATAATACAAAAATTAGCCGGCCGTGGTGGCGGGTGCCTGTAGTCCTGGCTACTCAGGAGGCTGAGGCAGGAGAATCGCTTGAACCCTGAAGGCGGAGGTTACAGTGAGCTGAGATTGTGCCACTGTACTCCAGTCTGGGCGATAAGAGCAAAACTCCATTTCAAAAAAAGAAAAGAAGAAAGAAAAAGAAAATGATGTGCCAATGTACGTTTATCAATTGCAACAAATACACCACTCTAATGAGGGGATGTATCATGGAGGAGGCTATCCATGTGTCAGCGCAGGAAGGATATGAGAAATCTCTGTACCTGTGGTCTATTGTGCTGTGAACCTAAAAAGGCTCTAAAAAACAGTCTATTTTTTAAAAAGTCATTTTTTGCCCTATTGATTTTTGAAATGTCATGTTTATTATACACTAAATTTCCATAGGAATAGATATTTCTGCACTTTCTATTCTAGTCCCTTGGTCTATCTATTCATGTACCTGTACAACGTACAGTGTTAATTATGGAGTTATTAGAAAATATTTAACAAAAACTCATAGGACTATGCTCCCTCATACTTTTTAGTGTTTCCAGATAGAAAGGTCTTTTTTTCCAATTTTGTTATGAATTTCTAGTTTTACTGCCCTATGGCCAAAGAAAGTTGTTTGTAATTTTCAACTCTTTAAAATGTAATGATGCTTTGTGATATATCTTGTCTGAAGAGATTAAATTACAAAATACCTTTTACTATGCATCTTACAAAGCACTTCCACATACATTAATCTTCACAACACTGCCCTTAAGGCAACTAATGTCTAGCACATTCTGAGATGGGGGGGGTCTAGGGACAGGAAGAAAAAGAACATCCCATCTAGTACAAGTCTCCCAACTAATAAAGGCTTGAATCCCCTCCCGTAGGTTGCTATCAAAAGAAAAACTTTATTCCTC
>NW_012101432.1:3395800-3549107 GCF_000951045.1 Mandrillus leucophaeus | reverse complement strand
CCACCTCGCCCGGCTAGTTTTTTGTATTTTTTAGTAGAGACGGGGTTTCGCCGGGTTAGCCAGGATGGTCTCGATCTCCTGACCTCATGATCCGCCCGTCTCGGCCTCTCAAAGTGCTGGGATTACAGGCTTGAGCCACCGCGCCCGGCTTGCTGAGTATTTTTCCTACCATAAACTGACTGTAATCCTGTAGATTTTTTCCTTTTAACACCTTCTGTTTTTCTTAGGTCTGGACTCCCTTGTAAAGCACTGCAAGTAAAAGCACTTTTTGTTCCCCTAATATTTCTCTGAGTTTTCTTTTAAAGACCTAAGGTTCTAACTACAGGTATAAAAGACTCCAATGTCGGAACTAGAACCTAAGTAAGTTAGAATTCAAGACAAGTAGGAATTTCCCGGGGGAATCCCATTGCTTTCCTTTTTGGCTCAGTGGAGTGAAAAGTTGTGCTTTCAAACCCATTAATTCGGAATAGACTGACAGATGCGGAGCAGAGTTTAGGCAAAATACCTCTCGCACTCAGCTCTCCGCCATCATCTTGCTCCCTAGAAACATGGGGCTTTCTCCGGAAATTTCAATGGAGGAGCCAGTCGGCGTCCCACGTGCACCTTTCCCTTGGCCTAAGGGCCAACCAGTCATCTGCTGCCGTCCTGCGCCTCTTTCCCACATCCTGGGTCTCTAAAAACCAGTTCCCCGTCGTCCAAATGGTGAAGACGCGTCTCCCGCGGGTTTCCCGGGGTTCTGCCCCGCGCAAGAGACTCACCTGTGGGTAGAGGTGCTGCATGAACTGCTCCCGAGAAACGCCCTCCAGCCGGGTTACCGGGAGGTGCTGTCCGGCCATGGTTGCTCACGCCTGCCCTCTTCCAGGTCCTCGCAACTTCGGCTCTAAAGCGTTCCTCAGCGTCATCCGCCCGGAAACACGAGCGACAGAGAAAAGGTCCGCGAGGCCAGCGGACTCCAGAGAGGCTGGGTCGGAGCGCGGGGCGGGTTGCCGAAGGGCCTCGGCCTGGGCTGCGTGCTGGAGAGCGGGGACGGGGCCGACTCATCAGAGGCTGCAGCAACAAGTCCACTTTGCTCTCCAGTCTCTTTCTCCGACACCGCTGAGGTGGTTTCCCACCGACTTCCTTTCCATACAGCACCAGCAGGCACCGGGGTGAAGGGTCATATAAAAATGGCGCTGGCCGCTCGTCTGCTACCCCAGTTGCGGCACTCTGGGTCGCTGCCCTGCGGGGCCGTCCGACTCCGGACTCCCGCTGCGGCCGAGGTGAGGCTGCCGTCGGCCAGACTTTGCTACCTCTGCCGCTGTCGCCTCGGCTCGGGAGCGGCGTCATTTCCCCGAAGCGCTTGGGCCTTGGCGGCCTCGGCGCTACCTGCCCAGGGCTCCCGGCGGCCAGTGCTCAGCCGCCCGGGACCCCCCACAGCCTTCGCTTCTTTCCCTGCCTGCCCTCAGCGCAGCTACAGCACGGAGGAGAAGCCCCAGCAGCACCAGAAAACCAAGATGATCGTCCTGGGATTCTCCAACCCTATCAACTGGGTTAGGACTCGAATTAAGGCCTTCCTTATCTGGGCCTATTTCGACAAAGAGTTCAGCATCGCAGAGTTCTCTGAGGGAGCGAAGCAGGTTTGTTTATTTTCCTGGTTGACTTGTCTGTCTCTAATGAGTTCAACTATTATTCGCAGAAGTGCTTAGTTTCTTCACTGGGATACAAGTGATCCAAAGTGATTAGTGGCCCAGACATAGAGCTTTCCAGCCATTGCTTGACTTAAAGTAAGCTTCTGGCCAGGCATGGGGGTACACGCCTGTAGTCTCAGCTACTTAGGAGGCTGAAGGGGAGGATTGCTTGAACCCAGGAGTTGGACGTAGTGCTGTGATGGTGCCATTGCTCTCCAGCCTGGGAGACAGAGCCAAGCCCTGTCTCAAAAAATAAAGGAAAAAGCTATATGGTCTCATATTGTCCGAACGTAATTTTCAAATCTACAAAGTGGGCAAGACAATCCCTGGCACATAGTAGGCCCTCCATGAATGTTTGTTGAATACATTAATAAACGGGTCAGTTTGAAGAATAAATGAGATAACATTTCCAAAGTGCTGTAATGTCACCTTGGGTAGAAGAGCAGAACTTTCTGCCGTTTATTTGACAGAGTCCACCAACACACCACCCCATACTCCTTAAAGATTAAACTGGAGATGAGCAGTTTTACCCTTTTAAAGGGTTTGCTGAGACTGCCTGGTGGCTAAGTGCGCAGCACCCTACACACAGAAAATATTTAGCCTTTAGAGATTCTTATCCCTGACTTCGTTAGTTACGTACCTGTTTCTGAATGGCTGATTATACCTTGCCTTACCCTTATGACAGTGGTCACTTGGGCCCTGAGGTTATTTGTAGAGTTTGTGGGTACATGCTTCTTTTCTAGGATTAAGGGCCATGTATACCTTTTTTTTTTCTTTTTTTGACTCCTTTACAGAGTGTATCGTTCCCAAACATTGCAAAACTATTGATAACAATAGAAGTCGGCCAGGCATGGTGGCTCACGCCTGTTATCCCAGCACTTTGGGAGGCCGAGGCAGGTGGATCACAGGTCAGGAGTTTGAGACCAGCCTGGCCAATATGGTGAAACCCCGTCTCTTCTAAAAATACAAAAATTAGCCGTGGCGCGCCCCTGTAGTCCCAGCTACTCTGGAGGCTGAGGCAGGAGAATCGCATGAACCTGGGAGGTGGAGGTTGCAGTGAGCTGAGATGGCACCACTGCACTCCAGCCTGGGTGACAGAGCGAGACTCTGTCTCAAAAAACAAAAACAAAAACCACAATAGAATTCATAAAGTATATTTCCTGCTTCATACCTCCATATGCCTTAAAACCATACCATTGGTGTAATCATTTTACAATATTGGTTGTATACTGGTGTTGATATTTTTACTCCAAATTTATTTCAGATTCTTTCCATAATCATGGCCATTTGTATTTATGAGACCTATCAGTTGTAAATAAATGTTTTCAACTTTATGTAATAAGTGTCAGTATTAACTCCTGCTGCCTGCTTCTCTGAGTCAACTCTTGACTACTATATATATTTACATAAAAAAGTCAAAGAACAAGCTTGATTAAGATGGTTAACTCAGCATCATAATTAAGGGATAAACCTCTGCTCTTGTCAGTTCTTAAAATCTTTTGTCCATGCAGTGGTAAGTTGTATTGATCCTCCTGTTCTTTACAGTGCCCACCGATGATATATGAGCTTGTCCACCTCATAACACATATGATGGTACCAGTTCATTCATGTTTCAGTAAGGATTGGAAATCATCACCCCACCATTGGCAGGAATCAGGCCTCAGTACTTGTTTCCTCTGAACACACAGAGGAGCCTGCAGCATTTTTGGAGTCACTCCACTCCTAGTGGTTCTCCAGCTGTTAGCTATTTTCACCTCCTTCCTTGCCATTAAGTAGTATTTCCACCCCATTCATCAGCCAGTCTGTATGCAATGTTGCTTATATAAAGCAAACAACCAAAATTTCAGTATCAAGGTGTCGGAGGGGTTTTTTTCCTGAGGCCTCTCTCAGCTTACGGATGGCCGTCTTCCTGCTGTGTCCTTGCATGGTCCTCCCTGTGCATGTGCGCTCCTGGTAGTTCTTACTCCACATTTGCTCCTCTTCTAAGGATGCCAGTCAGATTAGATTTTGGCCCATCTTGATGGTCTCATTTAACTTAATCACCTCTTTAAGGCCTTATCTCCAAATATAGTCGCATTCTAAGGTTCTGGGGGTTAGAGCTTCAACATAAATTTTGGGGGAAGGAGAGCACAATTCATCCTATAACAGTTAGGTAGTATTCTCTGATATGCCATATCTGACATGCCTGTGCATCCTCTGGCAGCCTAGATTTCAGCTTATTTCAGATTTCAGTTTAGATGTTTCTTCCCTTAGGAAGCCCTCTCTGATCTTCTCAGATTGGGTTAGAAGGCTCTTCTGTATGCTCCCAAGTCATCCTGTTCTTATCCCTGTCAAAATTCCTAAACTTGTCAGTTTACTTGTCTTTTTCCCAAGTGGACTGAAAGTTCCCTGAAGACAGGTAGGATGTTAATTCACAGTTTGATTTCTCATTGCTAGCAATGAGAATTGCAGTTGGGATTTTCCTTCCTTGAAAATGGAATTTCACACTTCAAAGCTAGGATCTACTGTTTTAGATCATATAAACTAATGACCTTTTCTCCCACTTTCTCAAACCTACATTATCTCCCATACTGAGATTCAGACTTCAGCCCAGATTTCCAGACTCCCAGTGCAATCTAAACTGTTCTCCTTTCCAACTGCTATCTATGCATGATTAAGAGGTGGGTCATACAGCTGTCAAATGATTGTTTACGTCATCATTTTAAAAAGAAATATAAAGGAGGATTTTTATTGAGATATCTAGATTGTACATAACACGCTGTCATTTCCCAGGTCCTGAAGGTGGATCCAGAATTAAAGGTCAAGTCACTTACTCCTATATATGTGGCAAGGCCATATACAAAAAGTCAACCAACCTTGAAGGAGTCATGCCTTGATAAATTAATATTTGATGTTGTTTATCACCATTACCATAAAATAGTCTTTATTACACTTAGCCATTTAAATATGAACATGGTATGGTATTTTGAAATAATAATCCCCACACTTCCCTTAATATTTTTTTCAAGGCTTTTGCTCATGTATCCAAGTTGCTGTCACAGTGTAAATTTGATCTGTTGGAAGAACTTGTGGCCAAAGAGGTAAAGTATATTTTACATTTTGCTTTAAAAATAAATGCTATTCTCTTGCAATAGAATGATGCACATTTTCCTTATTTATGCTTAAAAATAGCATGTGTGCCAGCATCCAAAGTAGAGTCTGTGTATCTGTTCTTATGGGTACTTTGGGTCATATAAAAGCATGGAATCACTCCTGCTACTTAAGGCATAAGTAAGTAATTATGATGTTTTTCAATTGCTCTTATATAGAATGTTCTGTTAGGAATTACCTAGTTGAATAATGAGATACATTTCAGCCTTGCTTTTGAGGATGAGTAAATATGGTAGTAAATTTAAAAATAGGTTTGGAAAAATGTATTCCATGATAAAGATCACTTTTTGAAAGGTTTCAAAAATGGTATTGGTGAACTAATGGCTTGCTTTTTTCAAACTTAGGTGCTACATGTATTGAAAGAAAAGGTTACTTCACTACCTGACAACCATAAAAATGCCCTTGCTGCTAACATAGATGAAATTGTATTTACATCAACAGGAGACATCTCCATTTACTATGATGAGAAAGGTAATGCCAGAGCATAGTCAACTTGAAATGATCCATAATTGTCCAGATAAGCTAAAGTAGTGGATAATCACAAAATAGAGTTTTGTCAGGACAAGTAGAAATTAATAGAACTTCCAAGAAAATGTTATATCCATTCTTTAAAGACCTACTTCTGAAAGAGTTGAGACATGGTCATCATTTCTTAAGCCTTTCTATCTAGAACTTTTTTCTGCTACTATTTATTTATTTATTTTATTTTTATTCAATACAATAGTAACTTGAAGGAAACAATTGAGTATTTTAAAACTGCACCTTATACGGAAGGAATGAGGGGTAAAAGAAAATCAAATTAGATATTGTCAACTAAAGATGATTTGAAAAGATTAACTGCAGAACTCCCAAATTGGATCTAGTTGAGAATAATGAAAAAAGTTGGGAGGAAGTTTAGTGGTTATCTGGTTCTTCTTGTCTGAGGCATACATTTTCCCTATAGCATTCCTGATAATTCACTGTTTATTCCTGATACATACAAAGTTGGCCCTCTGTATCTGGGGGTTTCACATCCATAGATTTAACCAATCTCGGATAGAAAATATTAAAAAAATAGTTGCATCTATACTTGAACATGTACAGTTTTTTCTTGTCATTATTCTCTCAATAATACAGTATAACGACTATTTACATTAGCATTTACATTGTGTTAGGTATTATAAATAATCTAGAGATGATTTAAAGTATACTGGAGGATGTGTGTTATGCAAATACTACACCATTTTATATAAAGGACTTGAGCATCTGTGGATTTTGGTATCCACAGGAGGGTCCTAGAACTAATCCTCCATGGATTTCAAGGAATGACTCTATTTGCATATGTATTATGTGCCAGCCACACAGGAAATGTAGACTCTGCTTAAACACTTCCTAAGGTAGAAGAGAGAGACTCTTAATGATGATAAAATTTTTCATGCACACATTATTTTGAAACATTTGTAAAGATATTTTTAGTGATAAATATTTTCTTCTTCCCTAATATTTCAAATTGCATCTCAGCACCATGGTCACTAACTAACTTTTGCATCAGGAGGTTGTCAGAATCACCAGGCACAGCAAGGTGAATTAGGGTAGAATAGAAAGCCTTTACTCTTTCTGGCAGTTGAAGTTAAGATAGTTACTAAGCAGCAAAAAATATTATTTTTCTCCTCGTTTTTGGTTTGACAACACATATCTGTCATGAGATTATTATAATCTTAGAAAATGCCTGGCCAGATGCAGTGGCTCACACTTGTAATCCCAGCACTTTGGGAGGCTGAAGCAGGCAGATCACTTGAGCTCAAAAGTTCAAGACCAGCCTGGGCAACATGGCAAGACCCAGGCTCTACTGAAAATATGAAAAAATAGCCGGGCATGGTGGTGCGTGCCTATGGTCACAGCTACTCAGGAGGCTGAGGTGGGAGGATTGCTTAAGCTTGGGGAGCGAAGGTTGCAGTGAGCCGATACTGTGCCACTGCACCCCAGCCCTGGTGACAGAGTGAGACACTGTGTCAAAAAAAGAGAAAGAAAAAGAAAAAGCCACTAATTGAAAATAATCCATATAGTATACTTAGTAAAGTATGTGCTCAGTTAAGTAGTAGCTTTTTACTGAGATACAGAGAAGAGAGCAAGTATGCCATAAACCCTAAGACAATTTACTAAAAATAAAACAGTATCAATACAAGTATTTTAGGTCACATCAGAATAAGCACAGAATTTGATCTGTAACAACTGTATGACTACTGCCAATTTCTGATTTCATTTTGTATATATGGATGATAGATTATTTTGATTTGTATTTGTATGTGTGTGTATATGTTTTTTCTCTAAGGAAGGAAGTTTGTTAACATCCTGATGTGCTTTTGGTATCTAACCAGTGCCAACATCCCCAGTGAAACTTTAAGAGGAGCCAGTGTATTCCAGGTTAAGTTGGGGAATCAGAATGTGGAAACTAAACAACTTCTTAGTGCAAGCTATGAGTAAGTTTAATCAGATTTCATTGCTTCCTTTCTCCAGAAGATGGAAGGTAGTTTGAAGGTATGAAAATTAAGAGATCTTTAGGAAGAAAAGAATTGAAATTTGACAAGTTATTTATGAAGAGAAAAGGTCAGAAAGACACACTGGATATGAAACAGGAGAGTTAAGAAATTAGAAAGAGGTAATGTTGCTAAATTTAATTAAATGATGTTTTAACTATCTATTGCTGCTTAACAAACTCCTCCCAAATTCATTGGCTTCAAACAGCCATTGATTTTGCCTGCTATTTCACGCTCAGAAATTTTGGATAGGCTCAGTTAGGGGGTTTTATCTGCTTCACCTGGCATCAACACGGGTGGCAGGAGCTGGAGGATTCATTTCCACAGTGACGTCTTAACTCACATGTGTGGCACCTTGGTACTCCTTGGCTTCTCCATGACTCTGCATTCTCCAGGGCCTCTCTTTGTGGCTTGGACTTGTGGTAGTTTCAGACTAGTCATATCTTTCACAGAGTGGTTGAATTCCAGGAGGCAGAAAATGGAAGCTGCTAAACCAGTAAAGGTCTGTGCCCAGAATTAGAACATCAGTTCTGCCATAGTCTCCTTGTCAAAGCAGTCAAAGGATCTGTATAGTTCAAAGGGTATAGAAAGAGTCCCCCGCTTTTTGGGCCAAAAAACAGCAAGGTCACATAGCAGAAGAGCACATAGGAGGGGAGATATGGTTGTGGCCATTTTTGGAAAATAAAATCTGCCATAATTGGTACATGAACGATTTATTCACTAGACATCTGTTGATCATCTGTGTGCCCACATGCTCTGGTAGAGGTTCAGATACAAAGTTGAAGGGATACTGCCCTTAAGGACATACTGTATAGTAGGAAGTTAGCAGGTTATGTAAAAGAGACATTATATTGTATTTTTATGTGAATAAAGTCTACAACAGTAAACTGCTGGAGCATGTCAGTGAAGATATAATTTGACATTTATTTTTTAAAAAATGATTATGTTGCCAGAGTTACACAAATCTGCTTTAAAATAACAAAATAACAAACCCCCAAAATGACCTAAGAAATAAAATGTATTCTGTTTTACTAAGGTAAAAGAGAATCATATCCTCTTTTTTTTTTTTGCTTTTCTTGGAAGAAATGTGTTTTTTAAATTTTGCTTTATTTGTAATTACCCAAAATATTCTATATATTTAAATACTTAATTTAAATCTACTGAATTGTCTGTTAAGAAATCATTTTTAAAGAGCACTGTCATCAATACTAAACTTTATCTTTTCTGATGTTTCTTACTAAGACTGTGGGTACCTCATAAACATTGTTATTTTCAAGATTGATTTAATGTATGTAAACTAAATTCCACTATTTATTCCTAAATTGGTAACAGTGCTATTTGAAAAACAGCTTTTTTCCTGTATCCTAGGTTATGTATTTAAAGTGCTGTTTGCATCACCAGAGTCCAGTTTATTTCTCCTCATATTCGGCATGTGTTATAGCTAGTATTTAAACAGAATAATATCCAAGTTTCTCTTAGGGGCTGGCAGATGTTGAATATAGATTAGTCCCTTAAAAATACTCACACTACTTGAGAATGTACTTCAATTTTGTGGGTATATTTATTGTGATTGAATGGGTAGGTTAAACTTTTTATTTGTTTTGATTTTGATTTAATATTAACCATTAGCTTGTTGCCAAAAATTCTTCTAAATATACACTTGCAAATTACATAGTTATCTAAGACATACTTGGACTGATGTAAGATTTACATTATTTGCAATATCTTTCCTAGGTTTCAGAGGGAGTTCACACAAGGAGTAAAGCCTGACTGGACCATTGCACGGATTGAACACTCAAAATTATTAGAATAATTTTCTTGGAAAAATCAGCTTATGGACTTTAGCAGTTGCTGTGAAAAACTAAGGAAGAAAAATTTTTGGATCATTTGATCTTCATTTAATCTAAGTCTGTGAATTACTTTTATATTATTTTGAAATACTCCTTGCAGTATATTGGCATGATACAGTAAAAGCATTTTCCACAGATTGTTATCACCTTCTTTAAAAGAAGTCAAAATTAAAAAAAATACAATAGCACGTCATTGGTGTCATATTCAATAATATTTCCAGTGCTCCATATAATTTTATAGACATAATAAAGAAGGTATTGAAAAAACTACTTACACATTTCTTTATTTTTTAAATTGTTTGAGAAACAGGGTCTTGCTGTGTCTCCCTGGATGCAGTCCAGTGGCATGATAATAGTTCACGGTAACCTCGAGCTCCTGGGCTTGAGCAATCCCCCTGCCTCAGCCTTCAGAGTAGCTGGGACTACAGGCATCCACCAGCATGGCTGGCGAATTTTTAAAAATTTTTATAGAGATTTTGCTCTGTTGCCCAGCTGGTCCTGAACTTCTGGTCTCAAGTGGTCCTGCCCTCGGCCTCCCAATGAACTAGGATTATAGGCATGAGCCACTACACCCAGCCTACTTATACAGTTCTAAATTAATAGTCCTTACATATTTTATTTGTGGCCAATACATTTATACCTTTTTTTTTTTTTTTGGATGGAGTCTCCCTCTGTTGCCCAGGCTGCAGTACAGTGGTGTGATCTCAGTTCACTACAACCTCCACTTCCCGGGTTGAAGCGATTCTCCTGCCTCAGCCTCCCGACTAGCTGGGACAACAGGTATGCACCACCATGCCCAGCTAATTTTTTTGTATTTTTAATAGAGACAGGGTTTCATCATGTTAGCCAGGCTGGTCTAGAACTCTTGACCTCAGACAATCTGCCCGTCTCGGCCTCCCAAAATGCTGGGATTACAGGCATGAGCCACCATGCCTGGCCTTATACCTTTATTTTAAGTATGTGTAAGATTTATTTTTAAATCACTGCTGCTATTTGACTTCTTTGGTCACTAGCTAGGTAAGAAGGAATAGATGAAATTATAGCAGATCAGTCTCTACAGAACTGAAAATTAGTGAATTTAAAAGCATGCTAAAATACAAAGAGAAAAAAAATAGGACAGTGTCTTAGCCACCTATGGGATAATATCAACTAATCTAATATACTTGTATTTTGTGTCCTAGAAGTTGGAGTAGTGGAAACAAAAATAGTATGTTAAGAAATAATGGCTGAAAAGTGTCCTAGTTGATGAAAACTATAAGCCCACAGATCACTAGAAATTCAACAAACAAGGTAACAGAGAAAAAATCTGATCAAGGTACATCATAATGAAATTGTTGAAAACCAGAGAAAGTTGTAAAAGCAACTGGAGAAAAAAAAGGATATTCATGCAGAGAAGCCAAGATAAGAATAACTACCTATTTTTCTTAAACAGCAAGTTAGAGACCTTGGCATGCCATCTTAAAAGTGCTGAAAAAAATAACATGTTTACCTAGAATTCGATATTCAGCAAAAATCTTCAAAAAGTGAAAAGACTCAGAGAAAAGATGAGAGAATTTATTGCCAATGACATGTTTTATAAGCAATGTTAAGGACCAGTGGACAGAACAGAGTTCAAAAATGGACCCATGCGTATATGGACAATTGATTTTTGACAAAGGCACAATTAGCTGTGTGTGGTGGTGTGTGCCTGTAGTCACACGTACTTGGGAGACTGAGATGGGAGGATCACCTGAGCCTGGGGAGGTTGAGGCTGCAGTGAACTGTGATTGCACTCCAGTCTGGGCAGAAGAGTGAGACCCTGTCTAAAAAGAAAAGAAAACAAAAAGGCACCAAAGCAATTCAAAGAGGAAAAGCATCTTTCCAACAAATGGAATAAGTATATATTCATATGAGAAATGAACCTCAACTTTTACATCACATACATAATTTTAATGCAAAATTTAGATTTAAAATGGATGATAGACCTAAACAAAAGCTAAACCTAGAAATTCTAGAAAAAAAACATAGGAGACATTTGCTATCTTGGGATTAGCAAAGATTTTCTTAGGATGTAGAACGCATGAACCATGAAAGAAAAAAATTTATAACTTGGAATTTATTAAAATTAAAACTTTTTGAAAGACATGAGTAGGATAATTAAAAGGCAATTCACAGATTGGGAAAGATGATCTGAAAAGGTTTTAACAAAATTAGCTGAGACCACAATATCTTTGAAACAAGGAGAATACGCAATGGCTCTTTGACATGTTTCATGCAGTTGAGTTATGGCCCCTAAAGGAGAAGAGCTTTATCTTTTCACACACCTATATAACTGAACTTCTGTGATAACCTTGAAAGAGTCAATGGCTTCTTATGGCCTTTATTGCAAATATTCTGACCACATCTGTGGACCATAGAGAATTCTGCAGTTATTTCTTGAATTATACATAGTGAAAGTTTTCCAATTCATAGACCAGTTAGTAAGTGTGTATATGAGGGAAATTTTAGGGAGCCTTAAAAATAACCCTTCTGCTTTAATTTTATCTGGAAATTCCATGTAAGATAGGACTTATGTCACAAAGAAGAAAGGAATGTTCTCATAGTAGTCCCAAAGTAACATTTAAATATTGGGTCTGGTGAAAAGATTTAGGATTGATAGAAATTCTCACTTCTGAATTGCTTTAGTAAAACAAGGCAAGTAAAGTCCACTTTTCAGCAAGGCTTCTAAAATTTATATACACCCTCAAGTTTGCTTGTTACTGTTTTCTTTCACATTTCACAACCAAACATTTTCACTTCAAGACAAAACTCTCCGTTTCCCCTCTTCTGAACTTGTATTACAAGTCAATTCATCTTTCCTCTGGCTCTTCAACTTTAAAATGTTTTTCTAAGCAATCTGATATTCTACAGAGGTAGAATTAATGATAAATACGTGGCACGTTTAGTAACATAAAAGCTGCATTGTTGTCCATCTGTATTAATAGGCAATTCCCCTTGGGACTTTAGAGGAATGACAGAAAATTGCTGGGTGCTGAGTTTTCTCTTAGAGCAGTATAATTGGACAGATCTAGGATAACTGTCTTTTTGTTTCGTTCATATTTTGTTCAAAATATCACTCATTGTTTCCTTCACTGGCTTTTCTGCTTACAACATCTACAGGTGTTCCTAGCCATAGGCTCTTTATTCTTAAAGAACAGAGGACTTTCGGTATTATTTTTAACTTGGAGCCAGTTACTTTATCTGAAGGGTGATAAGCTTGGTTTAATTTTCAGCTAGTTTCCTTTTTAAAGCTCTTTGAAAATGTTCAGTTACATGTTGGAACTCTCCTAAACTGGCAATTTTCCATTCCATTGTATAATTGCTGTTTAAGACCCCTGTTTTGAGTCTGAGCCCATTATAATGACAGATAAGGTTCCCTTCATTTCACATATTGGGGCTATTCTGACTGTCTACTCAAACTGAAACTTTCCTGAAATCCATCTTTAAAGCCCTGTATTAATTCATGTTCACTTTGCTTACAATGTTGAATCTGTTCATATCCATAAAGGAAAAACTGCATGTCCCTATATAGTGTACTATATATACATCTGTTTTCCCTCTCAAAGCCACTTTCTTCACTTATACACAGCTAAGTGATGAAAATCTCCTCCTGGTATTTCCCATCCTGCTGCTTTTAACCGTTTTTCCCTTTTGAGAGACTAGCAATTAAGCAAGCTATATAAATTAAATAGTCCAAAATTATGTGTATCTAACAAAATGCCAAATTCTGCAGCAAATTTGTGTTAGTCTTACTGATGCTCTAGACCAAGGTTTAAATTCAGCTTCTATTGATCCTGCTTTCTCTTCTAGAAAGTCTTAGGAGATACTATACAATGGCCTTTTCTGAGAAAAGTCCTGAGGAAAGGGTATCATATTTAGGAGGCCAGGAGTAGATGGAATTGAAAGAATATGACTGAGTAATGAGAATTTTATATCATCTATATACGGAGCATAGTTTCAGGAGGCTTGAATGATAGGAAATTAGAGAGTCTTTGAAAGAGACCATCTTCTCATCAATTGTTTGTTTTGAGGTCTCGACACACCAAAGAAGTTGACTAATGAATTGTGAATATTACTAGTTTTCCTCATTTTTCTAGAGCTCTACTTAAATGTATTAATTTTGACTATCAGAATGTCCCCCAAAGTAGTCATTGCTACTTTGAGTTAAAAATATTTTTGCTGTACTAGGGTGAGCACGTGAGTTAGTATTTTAGTGAGAATTCATATAAAAAGTAGTTCTGCCAGTAAGAAGTTATGACTTTAATTTAGAAAAATTCATGACGAACAAGAAAGAAGCCATTCTAGTCAAACAAAAATATATGCTAAAGAATAGCATCTTGGGTTACCTGACCAACTGGGGCTAAGAAGGGACTATACAATGAATGGCATGACAATTTTTTACCCTGGCATGTGAACTAAACAAAATGGCCTTTCATTAATTGATAAAAGAGGAAGTATCCCTATGAAGGTGTTTAGGGGACAAAAGACAAAGTTTGATCATGAATTTTTCACTGTCTACTGGACCTCTAATTCATAGTCCTTGGACTCAACATGGATTGAATTGGAAACTGAATGGACTTATTCCTTTGTTTATTCCCTATGTAGAACCACCTTATATATCCAAGAAATAAAATGACTATGAAAGACAAAGCAACAGAAAAAAAAAAAGTCCTGAGCCAAGACCTTGTACTAATAGATGCACTAAAGCAAAACAAGCACACACTTGAAGAATAATGAAATTAATGGCCAAAATATTGACAATGCCATCTACAAAGAACTATTTTGATAGGAATCCTCATTTAACAAAATAAACTCAACAATACATGCTCACTGAGAGTCAGAGTACAGATCAATATTGAGACAAAAATACTTGGAACAAATTCAAAGGATAAATGAAATCTGGACCCAAAGGGACCTGGTAAGCACACCTTTATTTATTTTTAAGTTAGAGTCATCAAAATAACCTTGGTGAAACCTCACAATTGTCAAAATATGAAACCACCACTCAAAATCAGTATAAAACCCCAAATTTGAATTGATTTCTTACCTAAGTAAGGGAGGAGTCTTGTCAAGCAGAGCAAACCATTGATCTTACAGGGATTTTTGAGGAAGAGTGTGTTGTGTTAGTGAAAGGTGGGAGTGGAATTATGTCAGCTTTATTTCTGATGTGTGTGTTTTCATGTCTACATGTTCCATTTGACTCTTTCTCATAGCTTCTCTATGTTCATGTTTTCCTTTAACTTCCTGGGCATAGTTATAACAACTTTTTGTTTGTTTGTCTTGAGATAGGGTTTCGTTCTGTTGCCTAGGCTGGATTGCAGTTGTGCGATCTTGGCTCACTGCAACCTCTGCTTTCCAGCCTCAAGTGATCCTCCTACCTCAGCCTCCCAGGTAGCTGGGACTGAGGTGCATGCCACCATGTCCAGCTAATTGTTGTAGGTTTTGTAGAGATGGGGTCTTGTTATATATTGCCCAGGCTGGCCTCAAACTCCTAGCTAAAGTGATCTGCCTGCCTCTGCCTCCCAAAGTGCTGGGATTACAGGTGTGAGTCACTCTGCCTGGCCTAACAGTTGTTTTAAAGTTGTCTTTCATGAATCTTACTATTTCTCTCTTTAAAATCTCTTTCTAGTAACTGATTTTTCTTTTGGTTATGGGCCACGTTTTCCTGCTTTTGGCTGGTCTAGTAATTTAAAAAAAATAAAATAAATAGGGACGAGGTCTCACTATTTTGCCCAGACTGGTCTTGAACTCTTGAACTTCAGCAGTCCTCCTGCCTCGGCCTCCAAAGTGCTGGGATTACAGGTGTGAGCCACCAGGCCTGGCCTGGTCTAGTAATTTTTGATTGGACACTGAATTTATGAATTTTCTGCCATTGAATATCTGGGTATCATTGGGTATTATTTCCCTTGAGAAGAATGTTGAACTGTGTTCTTTTAGATAGCCAATTAGGTCATTTGTGGTTCAGGTTGATTTTTTTGAGGCTATTGTTAAGCTTTGTCAGGGTTTATCTAGAGTAATTTTTACTCTACTGAGAGTGTAGCCCATTTGTATGGAGCAATTTATGAGGTCTCTACTGGATGCCCTGAGTGATCAAACAGGACAGCACTCTCCATGCTGGCTTAGGGAACTCAAAATGTATTCCCAGCACTACAGGCTGTCTGGGAACTGTTCACTTCACAGCTTCTAGTCACTCTTTGCTTGACTTTATAGAGTCTCACCCTTTGTGTTCATAGCTTAGTGTTCACTAAAAACTCAAGGAAATTACTATACAAACTTCTGAAGTTCTGTTCTGCATAGCTGGCTCCTGTCTGAACATTTGCCTTACACCTCGGGCCTCTTCAGACTCCATGGCCTTCCATGTCCATCTCCTCAATTCATCAAGTTTACCATGTTCTGCTGGGGACTTTTTTCCCCAGCCGGGTGGTCTAGAAAGTGCCCCACACAGAAATTTGGGTAATCATAGGATCTGCCTTGTTTGTTTCTCTTCTTCCATAGATAAAAATACTGTGCTTCCTACTGTCCAATGTTTGAGCACAGTAGTTTCATGTAATCTGTTGAGTTGTCTAATGTTTAAGGCATCAGAATAAATGTTTATTATGGCCAAAGCAGAACTTGACTTATTTTCTTATTTTAAAATTTTTTTATTTTTAATTTTTGTGGGTACATTGTGGGTTTATATATTTATGGGGTACACATACATGGGATGTTTTGAAACAAGTATGCAATGTGTAATAATCACATCATGGAGAATGGGGTACCCATCCCCTCAAGCACTTATTCTTTGTGTTACAAACAATCCAATTATATGCTTTTTGTTATTTAAAATGTACAGTTATTATTGACTATAGTCACCCTGTTGTGCTATCAAATAGTAAGTCTTATTAATTCTTTCCAACTATTTTTTTGTACTCATTAACCATCCCCGCCCCCACTCCCCCACCCCACCTCCATTTCCCTTCCCAGCCTCTGGTAACCATTCTTCTATTCTCTCTGAGAACTTGACATGTTTTTAAATAAGCTTTCTAAATGTGTTCTGTGTTGGTTACAGAGGAAGAAAAGAGTTTATATCATGTTCACTGGAGTTGTCTGACTTTTGAAATATGAAGCTGTCACTGTTGGCTTTCACTGAAGTGGCTATATCATCAATACAGGCTCCCTGATCAGAAAACCTGTAGATTCTCTTAAAATCAAGAACTAGTTAGATGTGTTCTACTTTGACCCAAATGAACTTGGCTTGCCAAGTATGGGACACACAGTGACACAGGAAGAAGTTAGCAAGGACTACTTCTGGGTGGCTTCCCATTCTTTTCCCAGGACTGAGCATTAACCACTAAGACAATAAATTCTCAAAAATATTTGCAAACTGACAGGTGATGCTTATTTTTTGTTGGCTAGTCTATTTTCCATAAAGACTAATTTTCTCTCCTAGAAGAACAGCCATGAGCTACAAAATAATGCACTTAACTCCTGAATGTCAGCATTGACTAGATCAGGAAAATGTTTTTAAAAACTCCTGAATGTTTTTAAAAAATTATCTGAATTTAATTTTTTCCCCAACTTTTCATTAGAAAAAATTTCAAACATACTGAAAAATTGAAAGAAGGGTATTGTATTAGAGTTCCCCAGAGAAACAAAACTTATTATTTATCTATTTCATATCTATGGAGAGAGAGAGAAACATAGATATCTATGGAGACATATGTTATATAGAGAGATTTAACATTCGTATAGTGGTTTAAATGTTAATCTCATCAAAAACTTTCGCAGAAACATCTAGAATAGTGTTTGACCAAATGTTTTTATCGAAAGCATTTGAAAGTAAGTTTCAGACATCATGTATTAATATTTCAACCCTAAATATTCCAACATGTATTTCCAAAGGATAAGGACACTATCCTATATAACCACATGTACGTTAGCAATAATTCCATAATATCAGCTAATATTTCAATTTAAAATTTCACCAATTGTCTTTAAAGTGACTTTTTAATTCAAGATCCAGTCAAGGTTTACCCGTTGCATTTGGTTAAGTCTCTTTAGTCCTTTTTTCAAAATTTAGAATATCCCCCATCCTCGTTTATGGCATTGCAATTTGGAGAAGTCTAGAATGGTGGACATACAGCATGTCCCATATCTTGCATGTGCTTGTTTTTCTATGGCATCATTTCTGTAAACTGGAAGTTAGGGCGAAAGGGCTGATTAGATTCAGGTGAAACATTTTTGGCAAGAATATATCAGTGATTTTGGACCTCATATTATATAATATCAGGCAGTACCTAATTTCTCATTGTCCCATTGTTTAGAGTGGTGATTATGAGAACCCTTAGATGTAAAAGTCATTTTTTTCTCTTTATAATTAATAAGTAATCTGTGAGATGATACTTTGATACCTGGTAAATACTCTGCTCACAAGATGCCCACGTACTAACCCCTGGAACACATCTTCACGTGTTCCAGGGCCTGGAACACATCTTCACGTGTTCCAGGGCCTGGAACACATCTTCACGTGTTCCAGGGGTTGGCAAAATAGGACTTTGCAGGTATGATTAAATTCAGGATTTTGTGATGAGGAGGTTATGCTGGATTATGTGGGTGGATCCAATGTTATCACAAATGTCCTTATAAGAGGGAGGCAGGCGGGTTGGAGTCAGAGAGAAGAACACGTAGTGATGGAAGCAGAGGTTAGAACTATGCGGGGCCATGACAGCCACAGAATGTGGACAGCATTTAGAGGCTAGAAATGGGAAGAAACATTCTCCCCAGAGCCTCTAGAAGGAACGCAGCCACGCTGGCTCATTTTAGACATTTGATCTCCAGAACTGCCAAATAATAAATCTATGTTGTTTTAAGCCACTACAATGTGGTAGTTTGTTACATAAGCAACAAGAAATTAATACAGAAGATGATTCTTACATGAATCAGTACTACCTCATAGTTTGCCAAAGGATTATTCTTTAATTCTATAATACCTGCTATTGGCATTCTTCGATAAAACAGAACCCTAGCCCTTCATTTTTCTTAAATATCACCAGAAACTCATGAATTCTTTCATTTTTTAGATGAGGTCTCATTCTGTCACCCAGGCTGGAGTGCAGTGGCAGGATCATACGCACTGCAGCTTTGAACCCCTGTATTCAAATGATCTTCCCACCTCAGCCTTCCAAAGTGCTGGAATTACAGATATGAGCCACCACACCCAGCCTAAACTCATGGATTTTTATTCATCCAATGTAATATCAATTACAGTTATTATTCTTGTTGATGCCTAAATATGCCCTAGTTTTGCTAGCAGGAGTCTTTGTAATCTATCTGCGTGACAGACTAAAGATGAGCATGACTGTTGTTAGCCTTTGAGTGCTCCTGTGTTTTCCAGTGTAACAATACATTTCAGGATCTTCTTGTCCATTTCCTGCCTCAGACCTAGAATCAGCCATTTCTCCAAGGAGTCTTTTTTTTTCCCCAGGGCAACGAATTTGAAAACCAAGATTTGAGCATTTTGAGGTGTTTTCTCATTTTATGTCTGTAAGAGAATGTTTATACATGTTTATATCTGTTTGAGATTTTGGATCATTTATCTAAAATAACTTTGGGAAAGCTAAATGTGGATTGTGTGCCTTTATTTCTGTCAACCTTATTTAAAATAATTCTTTCCCCATCACTCTCTATATGCCCAAACCCTGATTTATTTTGGCTTATAGCACGTATCACAATCAGACATTGTAGGATGTGTTTGTTTATTTCTCCCATTGTCTTTGGAACTAAGGCAAGAACTTTACCTATCTTGTTCACTACTGAATCCCCAGGCCCTGAAACAATATCTCATACAAAGTGGAGCTCAGTAAATATTAGTTGACTGGATAAATAAGAGTGAGCCTCACTTCTGTTGAACTTCCTAGTTCACATGGCAGGAACTTTTTCCCTCTTGCTTTTGATTCGATACCCTAGCAAGCTGGATGTGATTTTTAAAATCATGTACAGTACCCCTCTCAAGGAGTATATGGTATTATTGGATATTTGAACTCACTTTCATGGTCCTGTAACAAATGTCATTCTTTCCAAGTTCCACACGGTGGAGCTAACCGTATGTAGAATCTAAATGCCAGAATTGGCTGTAAGTTTGATAGGGTATGAAGCCACTAAGGAAGGGGAAGATTGCTTTCCTTATTGACAGATTTTTCTAGATAGATATGTTTTAGGAAATTGCGCCACAAAAAAATATTTTATGACTCTAATTTGTTGATGTAAAAGTGATTAAGTGCATGGGTCAAATTGGAGGAAAATTTTACCCATACCCCTGCTAGAACCACAGATTACATCATTCGGTACCTCTGTAATTATGCCCATCCTGGGAAGATATTTTTCCTGAATGGTGTGGTGTATCAGCCAGGATAATGTAGATTATTCTGCATTAACAAACAGCTTCTCAATCTCAGTGGACTGAAACAAAACAAAACAAAAAAGGTTTATTTCTTGTTCATACTGTATGTTCAGTAAGAGACACCTGGGGACTCTGTTCAGTGCCAGCTCATCTTCCTCCCTGGACATGGGCTGATAGGAAGCCACTACTGGCTATGATAGCAAATGGAAAAGACAATTCTGAAGGATGAACCCGGAAGTGATACAATTATTTTTGCCAGAACGTGGTCTCACTCAACCATAGGGACCCAGGAAGTACAATTCTGCCATATTGCTGGAAGGCAGAGGGTAAGAAGTATTTGGTGAGATGCAATAATGATTACCACATGCAGAAAAAGCACACAGTATTACATCACAGAGACCAAGAGAGAGACTTTCCAGGTATTTTAGTTACATATTATTAACTGAGCATTATTGACTATTCTGCTATGGGGGTCTGAAGATGAGAATCACTCATTTAGTATAACAATGATTGCAGATGTCTAAACCAGTTTAAGTGAGAAAGGCTACAGAGCCCTTGAATTCCATTATCTCCATTTGATGAGATCTGCCAAGGTGCACTAACACACTCCTTAGATTAATGGGGTCACCTAGGAGGAAGCAGTGGCTTACGCCTGTAATCCCAGCTACTCCAAAGACTGAGACAGGAGGATTGCTTGAGTGTGGGAGTTTGAGGTTAGCAGTAGTCTGGGCAACATAGTGAGACCTTGTTTCTAAAACAACAACAAAATTGGTCACCTAAGACCTTATGTAATGTCAATATTATTATAAATTGTTCATCATCTCAAAATAAATTTTAAGAAACTTACATAAAATAAGACCTTATAAGAGTACTTGATATTGACCATTTTAATTTCACAATGTGGGCAGATTATGCAAATGATTGATATATTGTTTAGGATTACTTCTATTAAATAATTGCAGGAAACAAAAACTTTTAAATATTATGGCTTAAATAATATAGAAGTAGTTGATTCCTCTTACACTAACAAAGATTCAGAGATATGGTACTTTGGGGCTTGTATGCCAACTCCACAAAGTCCTCAGGGATCTAGGCTCCTTCTAGTCACAACTGTCTTCTTTAGGGCATGATATGTGTCCTTATATTAAAAAATGGCTGATAGAGCGGCAGCTCTCATATCCATATTCCATAGAGCAGAATGGAGGAAAGAAAAGAATAGGCAAAGGGTATATACATCAGCTGGCTTTTAAGATGCTTTCCCAGAAGGCACAAAAAAAAATTCCACTTAATTTCATCAGCCAGGAATTAGTCATATGTCACATGTAATTGGGAAGGTAAGGCTGAGGAATAGTCTTTTAGCTGGGTACATTTTGTTGCCTCAAATAAAAGCAGAGGTCCTAAAACTGAGGAGGAGGAGGAGGAGAATGAATATTGGCTGTAGGCCTCTAGCAATTTGCCCTAATTGGGTTACTTGAGTCATGAAGCCACACAGACCCTGCCAAATGCCAAATAGTTGACAGACTTGCTTTCCCCAGCTTCACCGAGAAACCATAGTGGCTTCTAACTGCAGTCTGAAAATAGTCCTAAATATTGTCTAGCTATTTTTCTTTTCTTTCAGGTAGGGTCTCACTGTGTCACCCAGGCTGTAGTACGGTGGTGCAATCACAGCTCACTTCAACCTCGATCTCCCAGGCTCAGGTGATCCTCCTACCTCAGTCTCCTGAGTAGCTGGGACTATAGGCACACACCACCACACCTGGCTAATTTTTTGCATATTTGTTTGTTTGTTTGTTTGTTTTGTAGAGATGGGATTTCACCATTTTGCCCAGGCTAATCGTTAACTCCTGAACTGAAGCAATCCGCCCACCTTGGCCTCCCAAAATGCTAGGATTCCAGGTGTGAGCCAACATGCCTGGCCTTGCCAAGCTAATTCTTAAATACAGTTTTTAATTTATTTTTAATTTTTTTGGGTACATAGCAGGTGTATATATGGATTACATGAGACATTTTGACACAGGCATGCAATGCATAATAATTACATCAGGGTAAATGAGGTATCAATCATCTCAAGCATTTATCCTTTGTGTTACAAATAATCCAATTATACTCTTATAGTTATTTCAAAATGTACAATTAAATTATTTTTTACTATAGTCATTTTGTTATGCTAGCAAATGCTAGATCTTATTCATTCTTTCTATTTTTTTTTGTACCCACTAACCATCCCCACTTTCCTATAACATCCCCAGTTTCCTATCACCTCCCTTCAGAGACTCTGGTAACCATCCTTCTACTCTTTTTCTCCATGAGTTCAATTATTTTAATTTTTCGCTCCCACAAATAAGTGAGAACATGCAAAAACTTACCTCTCTGTGCCTGGCTTATTTCACTTAACATAATGATCTCTAGTTCCACCCATACTGTTGCAAATGACAGGATCTCTTTCTTTTTTATGGCTGAATAGTACTCCATTGTGTATATGTACCACATTTTCTTTATCTATTCAGCTGCTGGTGGATACAGGTTGCTTCCAAATCTTGGCTATTGTGAATAGTGCTGCAATAAATATGGGAGTGCAGATACCTCTTTGATATACTGATTTCCTTTCTTTTGGGTATATACCTATGGGTGGGATTGCTGGATCCTACAGTAGGATTTTTAGTTTTTTGAAAAACTTCCAAACTGTTCTCCATAGTGGTTGTACTAATATACAGTCCCACCAACAGTGTATAAGTGTTCTCTTTTCTCCACATCCTTGCTAGCATTTGTTATTGCCTGACTTTTGGATAAATGCCATTTTAACTGGGGTGAGATGGTATCTAATTGTAGTTTTGATTTGCATTTCTCTGATGATTAATGATGTTGAGCACCTTTTCATATGTGTGTTGGCCATTCGTTTGTCTTCTTTTGAGAAATGTCTATTCAGGTCTTTTGTCCATTTTTAATCAGATTATTAGTTTTTTTTTGTTTTTTTTTTTTTCCCTATAGAGTTGTTTGGGCTCCTTATATAATATATTCTGGTTATTAATTCCTTGTTAGATAGGAAGATTGCAAACATTTTCTCCCATTCTGTGGGTTGTTCTTTGCTTTGTTGATTGTATCCTTTGCTGTGCAGAAGTTTTTTAACTTGGTGTGATCCCATTTGTCCGTGTTTGCTTTGGTTGCCTATGCCTGTGGGGTATTACATAAGAAATCTTTGCCCAGACCAATATCCTGGAGAGCTTCCCCAATGGGTTATTGTAGTAGTTTCATAGTTTGAGGTCTTGGGTTTAAGTCTTTAGTCGATTTTGATTTGATTTTTGTATGTGGCGAGAGATAGGGGTCTGGTTTCACTCTTTTGCGTATGGGTATCTGCTTTCCCAGCACCATTTATTGAAGAAATTGTCATTTCTTCAATGTATGTTTGTGGCACCTTTGTCAAAAAATGAGTTCACTGTAGATGTGTGGACGTACTTCTGGGTTCTCTATTCTGTTTCACTGATCTATGTGTCTGTTCCCAGCTAATTTAAAAAACTTAAATGAAGTAGAGCATCCAGAGAAAATTTTTCGATTTTAGAGCCATTGAAGGGTTGCTCCAAATGATAGGTCCTGATCTCTGACCCTCACATCGTGTTGTTTACACCACACACAGGTTCCTGCTTAGAGGACCCTGGATATAGTTTATCCCATCTTCAAAAGTAACCTCCTCCCCACTTCCTTCCATATTATAAACCAATCAGTTTATTGGACATTCTATCAAAATTTACTTGCTTAATAAATTGCAACTCTGGCTCACTTTTATGTGAGATGTAGGCATGGTTATCCTGTGACTACTATTCTGCTCTCTCACTAGTACTATCTTAGATGAGATGTAGGCAAAGAATCCTGTGATACTTTTTACCTTCATGTAAAGAAATTCACCAAGACCAGAGCAAAACTTAGATGGTCATTTTCTTTTATGACTCATCCCCTAGTCTCTGACTTTTTAAGTACAGAGTAGCTATGGACAAAGTGTATGGGTTTAAGAGAACACCCTGCCTGCCCCTCCCACCACCCCCATCCTGGCATTATTGGTTTTCAAAATGTGCATTGCAATCTTACATCTGACTCAGGGCAGCTGAAATGCTTCAACAGTGCAAAATGAAACTGCTCTGTCTCCTTTCTTAAGATACCATATCTGAATAATCCCCTATACTCCAGAGAAAACGAAGACACAATGTAGTTTTATCTCAAACCAGAAGTAAGCAAATCAATAATTGACCATATTAACTAACTCAGTGCTGGAAAAGAGACTTCTTGTTACTACTTCTTAAAGCAAAACAAAAACAAAAAGTAGACAACTATAAAACCAATGTAAAATTATACCACATTAAGAAAAATCACATATTTTCGTTATAGTCAATTACTTTGAGACATTTTCCCCCCTAAGGGAGTACACCAAGAAGTAGCCTCGTCCAAAGGAAGCCTTTCTTTGAGGCCTTATTGGAATTTTATTTGACTCTCTCCCTCCCTCCCACTATTCTAATTTCCCATTCTTTCTGTTCCTCAGTCATATCAAAGTTGCCCTTCCCTTGACACTTTTGCAGGAACTGCTCCCTCTGGCAGCTGTGCTCTTTGCTCAGATCTTCAATGGCTGATCACTTTCTGACAGTCAGGTTATAGTTTAAATGTCACCTCCTCTAAGAAGACTTTCCTGACCATTCCATCCAAAGCAACCACATCCATTACTCTCTCTCCTGCCACCCTGTTTTATTTGTACTGCAGAATTTATTATCATCTAATAGTTCATTTTTTATTTTTTATTGTCTGTACCTTCTCCCCAATTAGAGTTTCAATTTAGCACCTCCTTATGTCTGGCAAAATAGTCTGTACTTCACTGGCGTTCAGTTTGGGGCAGGCTTTCTCTGTCTTGGATTACTGACATTTGGGACCACACCAACCTTCATTGTAGGGGGCTATTGTGTGCATTCTAGGGTGTTTAACAATATATCTGGCCTCTATTCATTAGATGCCTTTTTAGTGGTGACAACCAAAATGTCTCCAGATACTGTCAAATTTCCCTGGGAGACAAAATTGCATGTGGTTGAGAAGTACTGGTTTAGGCTGTTAGCTGCTGTGTAGCTGCTTTGGTTGTCAGGAGACAACATTGTCTTAGAGTAGTAATAGCTATCATTTGTTGAATGCCTACAGGTATTGAGCACTGTTCTACAGGCTTAACATTTAGGCTTTACTATTGAATAAAGTAATAGTAACTTTAGTAAAGTAATAGTAAACATTTAGTCTTTATTCTTATTATCATTTTACAGATAGGGAAACAGAGGCACATGATTACTTGCTTAAGTTCATACCATTAGTAAGTAGGGAAGTCCAGAATTCAAACCAGGCTCCAGAACTCTATGATAACAGGAGTGGGCAGTGCTGTGGGATTCTCACTGCCATGCCCCTGGTGGCAGAGACTGGACAGCAAATGGGCTCCCTACCCACTCAAACCCACACAGTTGTTTATTCAGAGTGACCATGGGCAAGTGATGACTTTCCTCTCTGAGCCTCAGTTACCTCTGTAAATAGTAGCAACAATAATAATAAATTCCATATAAAGTTGCCTTAGGACCTCAGTGCAATAGCCTAAGAGAAAATAGCCGGTTTCTGGCACATAGTAAGTTCTGAATTCATTTCCCCTCTCCTCCCTTTCCACTTGGCTCCAAGCTCCAAGCACTGAAAGCAGATCCTGAAGACCTTGGTCAGACAAGCGTATTGGGAAATCTAACCTTTCAGCAATCTGCAGAGCTGCCTTGCTGTTGACCAGAAGCAGGGAAAGTAGCCCCCTTAGCAATAGCCTGCCAGGTTAGCAATCTGATTCTCCTGTGCTAATAACCAACAGCACAAGTCATCAGCACTTTCCGGTTAAGCCAAAAGGGGTTTTTTAATCAATGCTGATTAGATGCCCCTGGGCCTCACTGACAAGTAGTCTTCCTTTCTCCATTTCTTGATGTGAGTCAGTGAATTAATGAATTAATTGCCTGACCTATTGTTTTCTAACATGGCAAATTAAATGAATTTTCTGGTGAATAGCCCAAGCGTTTTGGCCTGCAGGGAGCGTCCTTTGCAAACATAACTGAGTTGGTGCTCAGGCTAGCTGGTAGAGCCCCACCAAAAATTGGTTGCCTTTGAAAAGTTTGCTTAGAGCAGGGGTTCTAAATTTGGTGCACACAAATCTCGGTGGATAAAATTCTGTGAACTTGGATGGGAAAAAATGCTATATGTTTATTTTCACTAAGCTCCAACTGAAATTTAGCATTTTCTTCAATTATGAATATAGGCAACAAATTATAGATATTTACAGATTCCACTACGGTTGTTGCAGATATCTTGAAATACCATTTACATCTTATGACTTCAAAATTACAGTAGCTATAGGACTACTGCTGGATCTTGTCATTTAATGTATTAATAAAAAAGCACATACAGAATTATATCACAAATTTGTTGTTTTGTTGTTGCTATTTTAATACCTGTCTTTTGATATCATTGGTTTGCCTTGTAATCTTATGTATTTAGTTTTATTAAGTTTAAGACGTTATTTTGAGAAGGAACCCATGGATTCCCCAAACTGGCAAAAGGGCTCCTGGTACAAAAAAAAAAAAAAAAGAAAAGAAAAGAAAAAGAAATTAACACTTGCCTGAGAGGCCAATAGGATAGTTTCTGGAGAAAAGAAGTCAGTCTTAAAGGGAATCTTTGTGCTCTATAATTTTAGTCATGACTCAATTCTTGCCCTTTCATCTTTTCCAGTGACATAAACATATAAACATGTCACACACTTATATCAAAACTATCAACCCCTCATAGACTTTGGCTTAGGCAAAGACTTCATGATCAAGAGCCCAAAAGCAAATGTAACAAAAACAAAGATAAATGGAACTTAATTAAGCAAAAAAACTTCTGCACAGCAAAAAAAATAATCAGCAGAGTTCACAGAAAACCCATAGAGTTGGAGAAAATATTCACAATCTATATATCTGAGAAAGTACTAGTATTCAGAATCTACAAATAATTCAAACAAATCAGCAAGAAAAAAACCCAAACAAGCCCATCAAAAAGTGGGATAAGGACATAAATAGACAATTCTCAAAAGAAGATATACAAATGGCCGGCAAGCTTATGGAAAAATGCTCAACATCACTAATTATCAGGGAAATGTAAGTCGAAACTACAATGCAATACCACTTTACTTCTGCAAGAACAGTCATAGTAAAAAAATAATAGATGTTGGCGTGGATGTGGTAAAAAGGGAACAGTTTTACACTGTTGGTGGGATTGTAAACTAGTACAACCACCATGGAAAACAGTGTGGAGATTCTGTAAAGAACTAAAAGTTGATCTACCATTTAATCCAGCAATCCCACTACTAGGTATCTACCCAGAGGAAAATAAGTCATCATATAAAAAGATACTTGCACACACGTTTGCAGCAGTACAATTTGCAATCGCAAAATATGGAACCAGCCCAAATGCCCATGAATCAACGAGTAAATATATATATGATGGAATACTGCTCAGCCATAAAAATGAATGAAATAATGGCATTTTCAGCAACCTGGATGGAATTGGAGACTATTATTCTAAGTAAAGTAACTCAGGAATGGAAAACCAAACATCGTATGTTCTCACTCATATGTGGGAGCTAAGCTATGAGGACTCAAAGGCATAAGAATGATACCTTAGACTTTGGGGCCTCTGGGGAAAGGATGAGGGATGGTGAGGGATAAAAGACTGCACATTGGATACAGTCTACACTGCTGGAGTGATGGGTGCACCAAAATCTCGGAAATCACCACTAAAGAACTTATTCATGGAACCAAATGCTACCTGTTTCCGCCAAACCTACTGAAATAAAAAAATAAACAATTTTGAAAAGCTATTAGTCAGGATGCTTGGCAGTGTGCAATTTACAACATGAGGATAGAATTTTGGTGTATTCAGAATTATGTTGACTGACTAAATTTTAGCACATCCAGGACGCCTGTCATCCTGCCTTGGGAAGGAGAGGCCCAGTGTTTCCAGCTGCTTTTATATTTTTGTTATGCTTGATTGACTTCCAGGGCTCGGGAATCTTCTGAAAGCATAGGAGTTTCTGTCCAGGCTCAGCACTGAGATTCATTGCTTTTCAGCAAGAAGTCCTAGCATTCTGGTACTCTTCTCCCACTCCCTTAAGAAAAACTCTGAAATACCTATAGACAGAGAGGAAGAAGTGGAAATTTACACGTAGTTTCTTTCTGCATATTCCTATTTCTTTTCTCTTAGGGAAGTGGGACCACACTATGGGGACAGGACCAGACTGTGCCAGACTGTGCCAGGGTGAGGTGTCCAGGTTTCCTGATCAACCCTACTTGCTTATCCAGGCCATGGCATCTGAGGGTACAGGAGCCGGGCAAACCCAGGCAAGGACTGTCCCCTTAGCCATTTCTTCCCCCCTTTCTCAGGCTCCTTTCTCTCCATTCGGTCTTTATGCTGCTCCCTCCTCATCTACTCCTCAGGCCTGCCTTTCCACTCCCAAATCCAACCTTTTCCTTCCATTCCCTGGAAAAACAATCATGATCCCTGCAGCAGCAATAATAACAAAACAATAGTCACTCCATTTATTTATTAAAAACCCCTAATGTGCAGGTAATATGTGTGGCGCTTCAACTGTACCTTCTCATTTAACCCCCTTAATCAGCTCTTGTGGGTTGATGGTGTCTGTCAAGATTCATGTTCACCTGGAACCTCAGAATTTGACCTTATTTGGGCCTTTGCAGAAGTAATTACTTAAGGATCAAGAAGAAATCATCATGGAGTAGGGTGGGTCCTAAATCCAATGATTTGTGATGTTTTAAGAAGAGGAGAGAGCACGGAGACACAGAGAGAAGACCATGTGAAGACAGAGGCAGAGATTGGAGTTAAGCACCCATAAGCCAAGGAGTGCCTGGAACCTCCTTTTAACAGACAAAGAAGGATTCTTCCTTAGATCCTTTAGGGGGAACATGGCCATGCTGATACTTTGATTTCAGACTTCCAGCCTCCAGAACTATGAGAGAAAAAGTTCCTGTTGCTTCAAGGAACTTTTGTTGTTTTATGTTTGTAGTACTTTGTTAAGACATCCATAGGAAACCAATAGCCATGTGTCCTGGATGCACTAAAATTTAGTCAGTCAACATAATTCTGAACACACTAAAATTTTATCCAGATGTTGTAAATTGCACACTGCCAAGCGTCATGGCTAATAGTTTCATCAGCCAATAAGATGGGCGTTATTACTCCCATTTGTTCAATGAAGAAACCCAGACAAAATGTCTAATACCTGCAAAGATTTGCATATCCAGTGAGGGCTGTGGAATTGGAACCCTGATCTAAGTAACCCCATCACCCTCCAATCTCCCTTTAACAGTGTTGGATTCAATTAACTGTTGATTTTGTTGATTAAAATAATTCATATTCAAGTTTGAAGGGGTATTGAATAATACCTTTGGTAGCTGTGTTGTAGAGGAGTGTAGAATTCTCTAAGGCCTTCTGGCTTATCTGAAGAAGGGAAGGGTTGAAACAGGAGCAGCTCTCCCCCCTGTTTCTGCTTAACAACTCTTAGAGTAAATTAGCAGGAATCTGCGTCATACCAGTCCCATTCCCTGGGAAGATTTGCTCTCCTCCCTTCACTTTCATTCCTCTCCAGGCTACTTTAGGGGGTTCTACAGATGTTCAAAATGATGAATTAAGATCATTCTCTGAGGCAGGCTTCTTGTCATTACCATAAGCCATCAATTTCCCAGCATATTATATTAGGAACATTTTTATAAGCCCAAAATGGCACTATAAAAGTGCTGGTATCTGTTGGTGGAGAACAGAGAGGACTTGCTTTTGCCCAGGAGCACTATTTTCCCCCCCGCATAGGAATATTTCGAAGAAAACAGGTGTCCATCTTTATACAATCACTCCATTCCTGTGGCTCTTGCAGGCACTGCCTTATTCCACATGCCCATTCCCTCACATGGTGTGTAGGTCCTGGGGGATGTTAAACACCCATGGACCTCAAATGGCATCAACATGGTGCGTGGATGGCCTGTGACTTGCTACGATGAGTCTATCAGGGATGCAATGATGTTAGGTCACTTGACTGAGGGGCTGGCAGTTTAACAATGTCCCTGTCCTTGACTTATCAAGAGTTATAAGGTTACACAGTGATAGGAAAGTTTTTATTTAAAAAACAGAATGTCTAACACAAGATCAATTTTAATCTGGCAGTCCTGCTACTGTCACTTTAGGTAAAACTCATCACAAGTTCAAATCCCAGCTCAGTTCTCACCAGGTGGGTGTCCTCAGGCAAGGTCTTGAGCTTCCCTGGGCTCTGGGCCTTTCCACTGTGACAATACTAACCCATTTCACAGACTTGTGTTAGACTGAAACTATTAAAGTCAAACAGAAAATAAAAATGGGAAAAAGCAAAGCAATAAAAAGGGTGTGGTATCCCTCACCCCCACACCCTCGTTTAACATTAAGGGAGTCTGAATATACTCAGATGTGGATATGACCAGAGAGCTACTTGCCAACAGCAAGAAACAGATTTTCCTAAATGATTTTTTAAAGCTGTTAATTCCCTTTCTTTTATTTCCCATCTAATTCCTGGCAGGAGAATAGACAGTGGGGAATAAAAACCTCTGTTGAGTTGGCAATTTTAGTACTCATATACAAGACTGTTTTATTATCAATCCTGTGAGGTAAGGGGGTCTATGAAGACATAAAGGGAGTCTTTCTTTCTAGTTGTGTTTGAGCCAGGACACTTGGACTCTTTCCTAGTGTCTTACAGAAGCAGCTTTTTACTTCTGCTGGTCCGGTCTCCTCACTTGACAGCCAGAGAAGTGGAGGCCAGAGGGTTTCGTAGCCCTTTGGGCTTTGTTTTCCTTATCTGTAAAATGGGGGTGATGGTTCTTACCTTAGAGGGTTGTTCTATATTTTAAGGGAGTAGAGCCATACCTGGCATGTGATAAGCCCAATGTAAGTGAGAGGCAGCAAAGCTTGGTAACAAAGAGACAATCTCTATATCAGATGGCTGGGCCCACTTCTTGGATTGCCCCTTACTATTAGTGACCTTGGATGAGTTACTTAACAGTCCTGCTCCTCGTAGAGTTGTCACAAGGATTAAGTTAGTTGACATATATAAAATACTTAGTGCCTGGCACATCGTTAAGTGGAATTAATTCTTACTATGCTTATTTTGAAAGACATGTGATTTCTATAGAATTGTCCAGTTAATTAGTGGAGAGGGCCACAAATAGAATAAAAAAATTGGGGGTCTTGTGTGTATTCTCTACCAAACCAATGTACCTAGTTATACATAAGCGCCGGGCTCATTTCTAACTTCTTTAGGGCTACTTCTGACTCCTATGACTATGATAGAGCTGAATTGTTAATGTCATCCACCTAGATCGGTAGAGTTTGCAGCACAGCTTAATTGGGAGGTTCATCAATAAGCCATACACCTGCCCATGGGACTTAGAAGGAAGCTCAGCCATTTGTCTCCATTAGAGGGCGCCAAAGGGAGACAGCATGGTGGAAGGAAGAGAAAGAACTAGTTGCTTCCTGTTCCTGCCTGTTAGGGTTTCCCAGCCATAGCCCTTCTCCCCAGCAAAGGCAGTTGATTCCAGTGTGCAGTTTTCCCAGCTTCTGCGGACACCCCCTTATCAGAGATCTGAATCTGCCCTCTGAGATCCTAACAAGCCCAACCTTCTCCCTTTGTTCCCCAGCCTGAAGTGGTGACTAGTTTCTGCAGTTATTATTTCTGTTATATTTCAGTGGCCTCTTTTTTGCCTTGTCAATTATTTAATTCCTAGCTAAAAATTCTTTATATTGAATTCCAATTCTCACTGGTAAAATAATCGAAGTTGTATATTTCTTCTTACTGGTATACACATGAATATACATTTATAAAAATAATACATAAATAGAGGCCAATAGGAAGTCCTCAATAATATCACCACCTCTTCCCACTGCACACTGAACATGATCATGTAAGTTATGTCTCCTTTGAGTATCTATCACTTAGTTACTCCACTCCCTGGAGGAAACCACAGCTATCAGCAGATGTCTGTCCCTCTAGAATTTTAAAAAATACATTTACATGGATATCTATATATGTATACACACACACATATATATACACACACACATATATACACACACACATGGTAGAGTATGATCACATAATACAAACATAATGAAATAATTTAAAATAAATGTAACTATACATTAGCACTTTAAAATATTTTTCTCTTTTCTAAGAAAACCGATTTCTTCCATTTTCACATCTTAGATTGGATCTCAGCTCTCTATTCTTGCTTCTTTTCACCACTCAAAAGGGCATGTTTTCCCTGCAATTCTTGTTTTTTGCTCTCTCTCTCGATATAACTGATGCTAGGTACACAGTAGGTGCACAATAAATGGTAGCCATTATTATCACACTGATCCTCACTGCCTGGCTGTCTTTGAAAACCAAGACCTAGGATAATAAGGTGTAATGAGCTAATAAGTAATATGCATGCTTATTAATAAGTAATAAGATGCTTCTATGTCCTTTACTAACCAAACCCTAACTCAGTTTTGAGCCTCTTACCAAAAAGTGCAGTGAGAAGTATGAAGGGAAAACATACAAACAAACAAGATATTGTCCCTGCCCTTAAATTTCTTATAATCTAGTTGGGGGCCCCTCCCTGGCAGTTAAAAAGTGCCAAATGAATATGAAAGGTGTACATGCTGAAAGAGTTCACTTCCACTGGGGAGACCAGCAAAGATGTCACAGAGGAGATGGAATTTGAACTGAACCTTGAATGCTGGCTTGGACTTGAAATAATAGAAGAGAAAAGCCAGAAAGAGCATTAAGAAGTTGATCTATGGGATCTAGATTTTCCATCACAATGAAACAAGTTACTTTCTGCATCATAGATTAGAATTACCCTAAACCAGTAAGAGCTGGACCCAAGAAGGGCAACATCTCTCTCTATAAAACTCAGAGGTGAATCTGGGAAGGAAAGCATCTATTTCTCCAGTCTAAGGTGGGACGATTCTGTGCTGCCATGTCAAAGATGCTGTAACATTTATTTTCTTCTTCCTTTAACCTTTCCACAGTTCTGACAATTATTCCGCTGTCCCTCTTTCCCATTCAACACTGCTCAATCCTCCTTTCCCCATGTCAACAACTCCAAGCTCTTCCTCAACAAACAAACAAAAAACATTAAACACCTTTTTTCAATTCACCTGAATTTGCAGACCCTGATTTTACATTCAAAGTCAAGCAGCCCTGTTGCTTTATCATTTGTAATCCCTTCAGATTTTTTCATAACATCTCAATGAAATTCTCTCATAAATCCCCTTCTTTGCTGACCAAGTGCTGTGCAGTTGCTGATTTTGCAAGATATGTGCTAATGTAAAGTATGTCTCCTTTGAGTCTCTTTATCACTTGGTTGCTCTCTGCTCCACCTTCTCCATATTTATGTCCTTATCAAAGCTGCACACAGTATTTCAAATGAGCTTCAGTGTTCTTCCTGCCAGGCCACAGTATTGACTGTAATACGATAGCCTATCTCAAAATTCGTTTGGGGGATTCTTTTTCTCATTGTGGTTAAAATAGCTTGCCTTGTAAATGCCAGAATATATTTTTGCAGATTAGGTTTTTTGTGAAAAATGATGTCAAATGCTTTCCGGAAGGGTGTTTAAATTATTTGGATACGCTGCTTCATCCATTAATGTTTTCTTTCGCAGTTTAACCTCACAGGTTTGCAGGACAGTTTCACCACTGAAAATTTATGCTGATTTCTTTGTCATTAAACATAACTTCCTTAAGGATTCTTACATTCAAGCTGTGGCTTAGAGCTTCAAAACACTTTCCGCCTGCTGTTGAAATCATGAGGTCCGTGGTCTCCCAGATCTTTTCTAAAAGTCTCTCTTAACAGAGAAGAAGCCTTCGCAGCGTCTGTCTTCTTCAGCTGTTGCTGATCATTTCAAAGACATATTCACAGACCCTGCTCTGCATCAGACAGCTGTTATGTGGTTACCGAGTGTTTGTGTGAGAGTGTGTGGCTCTGTGTCTCCTTTCAAGTTTCCACTTGCATGTAAAATTGTCTGAGAAAGGTTTTGTGCTATTTCCCCAGTGCAGTGTGTTTCCTGTTTTCCTTGGGAGGGCTCTGTATTGTAATCATTTTTCCACTCCAAATTCCTTCTAGGCTGATTTCCTTAACTGTTTTGACTCCTTCACTGTGTCTAAATTTGCATGTTGGCAATACAATGTTGGAGTTTATTTCACATGGGCAGAGCACGTTCCACTTCTGTCTCATCCCTGTCATTTCTCTTTACTCCATTTATCTAAGCACTTGCTACATTCTTCTAAACCTAAGATCCGAAACCTCAGTTTTGGTTTTCTAGTGCTTGGATGGGTGTCAAGATGATTTATAAAGCACTCTCATCCCAGTGCCATGGGCCAATGATACCATCAGTTTAGCAACTCCTGAACTGCTTACCTAGACTTGCCTATTGATTAAGGCTGCTACCAGATGCAGCTTGGTCCACATGCTCCATCCAGCAAGCCCTAGTTTATGAGCCAGTCATTTATGATGAGCATCATTTCAGTCATCATTGCGCGATGTGCCTTTGGCACTTTTTTGATTCACATTCATAGACTGCAGTCACCCATAATTAAATCCTGTCACTGTTGCATGAATTATTTTATCTAATCATATTTAATTCACCTCCTTCTTCTTTTGGAAATCTCTAGTGAGCTTCAGGCTTCATCCTGTAGATCTTTTGTCTATTTCTGAAGCTAAAGCTAGATTGATTACACATTCTGGCCTTTGAATACTTTGTGCTAGTCCTCATGCCAGGAATATAAAGCAATCTATTACCAATGTAGTTTTCTTCTTTCTTTCTTTTGTGGCACCTAAGACTTTTCAGATCATACGATCCATCTGAACATGGACCAGTGGTTCTCAACTGGGACTATTTCGCCCCCAGGGGAAATTTGGCAATTTCTGGAGACATTTTTGATTGTTTACAGCAGGGGGAGGGGTGCTACTGGCAGTTAGCAGGAAAAGGCCAGACAGGCTGTTAAACATTCTACAATGCACATGACAGTCTCTCACAACAAAAAAATAATTTAGCCCAAAATTTCAGTAGCACCAAAGTTGAGAACTCCTTGTACTCCACCAAATGATTCTAGATGTACTTAAATGTGGTAAGAATACATCTATATCCTTAGATCCCTGATATCTCTGGGTCCAGGGCGTGATCAAAGATGATCTTTTGAGAACACAGCTGTATTTTCAACTCTGTTTCCTTAGGATTATGCATCTGAATGGCTGAGTTTGCATGTGCAGAGCCCAAATTTGCTATTAATCCTTGCTATCTTCTTAATTCACTTATACCTACTTCTTTGGACCAGAAAAGAAAGAGTATAGCCAGCCAGTATATATTTAATTCATTTATTCATTTATTTTGTGAGTGTTTGTTAACAACAGGCATTAAGCTAGGTGCTGGGAACTGCTAGGTGCTTCCATTTATACTGTTCTACATAATTCAAGCAAGCTGGCATGGGTCAGAGCTCTCTCTAAAGCATAAATTCATCTGTATTCAGAGACCAAGTTTTTTTGGCCTGAAAGGTCTAGAATATATCAACTTGTACTTAGAGCAAAAGAGAATCTTGGAGTCCAAGTGTATACTTTGCTCTGAGCCCTGGGGAGTCAGCTATTATGGCCCTTGGGTAATCTAAACATGACTTTCCCAAATGTTTTTATCTAGAGAGAGTGGTTTCAATCTCTTTCACCAGAGTAGCATAGTCCTTTTATTATTGTCTTTATTGTTTCTAAGATGTATGAGGTTTCCTAGGTGCTCAAAGTTGTTCTTTGGAAATCAAATCAGACCATTCTTATTGGTCTTGCATACATTAAATCCAAACAAAAATGTTCTTACCTTCTGTGGCTGATCTTAACTGGAACCCATGTTGGTGTTGTTAAATCCTTTCCCCAGCTCACCCTACTAGGCTTTTTACCTGGTCTACCTGAGTCAAAGTGTAACAGGTCTCAGCATGAAGAGGTGAGGGTGGGGAGGCTGGCAAACCCAATCAATAATTTTTACTCAGACTCTGAAGGTATGACTGACTGAGAATTGGGTTCACTAGATTCTGGCCTATGCAGGAGCTTTTTTGGAAAACAACCAAAATTACACACACACATAGACACACACATACACACAGCAGACATACAAATACATACACACATACATACACACAGTCGTGTGCTGCATAATGACTTTTCAGTTATTTCAGATGGACCACAGATATGATGGTGGTCGCATTGGGATTCTAATACTGTTTTAATGTACCTTTTCTGTTTAGATAGGTTTAGATACACAAATACCATTGTGCTACAACTGCCTACAGTATTCAGTACAGTAACATGCTGTACAGGTGTGTGGCTTAGGAGCAATATGCTATTGTCTCATATAGCCCAGATGTGTAGTAGGCTATATCATCTAGGTTTGCATAAGTACACTCTATGATGTCCACACAATGACAAAATCGCCTACCAATGCATTTCTCAGATCATATCCCCATCATTAAGCAACACATGATTGTGTGTCTGTGTGTGTGTACGTGTGTGTGACTGTTAATGTAGGAACATATAGCAACATATAGCAATAAATATACTTCTCTCACTTGGGACCTAGAATGTGTTGGTAAAGTGGAGTTTTAAAAAGTGCTCTTTAAAATCACAGCAGGCTGAAACTGCTCTGTTTCTAAGGGACTGGACTATTTCTCAAGGAGTAGATTGCCTTCTGTTATTGGAAAGGCAAATATTCCTTTTCTTCTCTTATTCCCTGTTCCCATCTCATCACCCCTCTCACTTGAAAGAACAGGAAGAGAGAATTAAACTGCTCTCCAAAAGAAATAATGAAGAGCAAGTGAAAAGAAGAAGAGGGGCTGAGAAATGTCACCAGTGGGAGGGCAGTGGGGGTGGTAACTAAAGGAATTTTTTTTTTTTTTTTTTGAGACAGGGTCTCACACTGTCACACAGGCTGGAGTGCAGTGTTGTGATTATAGCTCACTGCAGCCTCAAACTCCTGGGCTCCAGAGAACCTCCTGCTTCAGCCTTCCAAGTAGCTGGGACTACAGGTGCGTGACACCATGCCCAGTTCATTTCTTAAAAAATTTTTTGTAGAGATGGGGTCTCACTTTGTTGCCCAGGCTGGTTTCAAATTCTAGCCTCAAGTGATCTCCCTGCCTTGGCCTCCCAAAGGGTTGGGATTACAGCTGTGAGCCACTGGGCCCAGCACAAAAGGACTGTTAAGATATTTAATATTAAAATTTAAAGGTGTTTATTACCTACAGTTGTGGTATAGACACTATGGCCCCTGGCTGCCTCTTAGTCCCCACCAGTGCTCCAACACTTGAAGAAAGACTGGTCTATACTCAAATGTCTGATCGGTGATATCTGGGGCCAATAAAAAAGAGAAAGACTCCTCTGGGTCATGTTGGAGCAGAAAACTAAGAACAGCTGCATGAGACGAGATGTGAATGAGATAGAGAATTTACAGGGGCAGCAAATTAAAACCACAAGTGCTCTTGAGAATTTAAGACCCCAGGAATTCACAAACATCCTGAGGAGGGCATTGTACTTTTTCAGGAAAGGGAGTTCTTCTCAACTATATGTAAATATCAAAGAATGGGTACCTCTGCTGATATCTGAGTTACTGAACATTCAAATGACTGTGAAGGTAGGCCCAGACATCTCAAGAATCCACATACTGCTTCATATGTGGAGAGCATATGAGCCATTCATTCATTATTCAGTAAGTATAGAGCCACTTCTACATACCAGACTTAGCAAGATATGATGGCAAACAAGACGGCCACCGTCCCTGACTTCATGGAGTTTACATTAGTGAGGGGGGAGTAGGGAGAAAAGTGGGGAGAGATGATAAACATTTAAATACATTTAATCATTTAAATAATGATAGATTTTATGCAATATTAAAAATTGGATGATATAATAAAAAATACCAAGGTGGGTCATTTTAGGTAGGGAAGTCAGTGAGGTCTCCTGAGGAAGTGACTTTTAAGGCCTAAAGACTTAGGAAGAATCCTCCACACAGCAAGCAAAGGGAAAAACACTCCGGGCAGAAGCTGTAGCAGGCACAAAGGCCCTGAGGCAGAAAGAGACTGGAAAATCTCTGGAATCCATGGAAGACCAATGACTAAAACTTCATGAGAAGGTTGGGAAGGGTCATGAGATGAGGTTTAAGGGTTAGACCATGGCCAGTAAAGGCTCTGAAGGGCAAGAAATGGAGTTTGGATGTCCTTTTAAGCCTGATGGGAAAACTAAAGACTAAAGAAGACTAAAGACATCAGATTATGTCATTGGTTTGCTTAAAACGATGCTGTAACAGAACTGGTTGGCAAGGAGCAAGAGTGGAAGCAACAAGACAAAAAGAAAGGCTATTTCAGACATTCAGGTGAGGTGATCAGCATGACAGCCATGAAGATGAAGAGCGTGGGTAGCTGGCAGTGTATAATCAGACTTGCTGATGGAACAGATGTGGGACTTGAAGAAAATTAAGGGAATCTTCTGTTCAACAAATAAATATTGAGTGCCTACTACGTGTTAGTCACTGTTCCAGTTGTTGGGGATGTATCAACAGTGAATACTAACAAAGATCTCTTCCCGGTGGCACTTGCATTCATCAGGGATTATTGGTTTAAGCAACTAACTGGGTAGAATTGGAATGCCTTTTCCTTGGATGAGGAAGAGTGAGGAAGAAACATGGCTCAAGGACATCAAAAGTTCCATTTTGGCCATTTGAAAATACCTGTGAGCCATCCAGCGGAGAATTCTAGTGGCAGATGAGTCTGAATCTCAGAAGAGGAGTTTGAGGATTACTTATGAATTGAGAAATGATCAACATGTACATAATGTTCTAAGATTTCTAAACCCATGAGAATGGATGAGACATATCTGGCCCCTGATTGAGTGCAAAAAAAAGAAAATAAGGCTCTGAGCTGAACAGTGAGCAGCTCCAGTTTTTAGGCGCTGGATAGAAGTGGGTCTACTGTCAAAGGAGCTGGAGAAAGGGTGATAGTGAGTGGGAAGAAAACCAGGAGACAGTGAAGCCATGGAAGCTATGAGAGGGAAAGGTTGAAAGAAGGAAAGGGTGGCCAGTTTCACTGACAGCCAGTGCCATGTCAAGCACTATGAAGACAGAAAGAATTCCCTGGATTGTCAGTATGGAGATGGTTGGAGGTCTTGACTAGAACAATTTCAGCAGAGCAAAGGGAATGGAAGCTGGTTTGGATTGTGCTGTGGAGTGAACAGGAGTGAGAAGGTGGAGACAGTGTGCTCACAATCCTTCTAAGAGGCCTTGAGAAATGGGATAGTGGTTGGAGGGCACTGTGGGGTCAGGAGAGGGTCTTTATTTCTGTTTTGCTGTTTTCCTAAATGGGAACTAATAAAGTATGTTTGCATTTGATGTTGGGAATGATTCAGTCCAGAGGGAAGCACTGAAAATGAAAAAGGAGAAGGTATAACTAGGGTGACAGCATGAAGGACTGAGACTTGAGCCCAAGCAGAGTTTGCCTTTGGGCGCACCTCCTGCTCTGGTGGGAGGAAGAAGAAGATAGGCAAATGTAGGTCTTACCACATTTGTCTTACTGAGGAAGCAAGATTTCTTTCTGCCACTGCCAGGCTTCAATGTTAACTGAACTCAGCACGGCCAGGTTGCTCTGTCCCTGCTGATGTTATTGACCAAGAGACTGATGAGAAGGGAATGAGAGGGTTTGAGCTGCAAACAGAAGCCACAGCCAAGAAGGAAAGTTCAGGTCTCTCCATTTAACTCCCCCATCGTGTTCTGATCCAGGAGAAGATTTTGGTCATTTTCAATTCAGTCGTTTAGACTTTCACGGAGTGGTCCAGAGGGCCCTCGGGCTCAGAGGACAATGAGGCTTGAGGATGGCATGTATCTACAACTGTGGATGGACTGACACCCTGGACTGGCCAAGCCCAGGTCGTCTGGGCTGAGGTATCATTTAGCTAGCAAGCAGTTTTTTGTGGTAGGAGAAATTGAAGACTTCCTCCGTAAGTCTCTCTGGGGAAGGGGGAAATTGACGACGGTCAAGCGGCTGTTAAAGGACATCCTATAACTGCTGAGAACAGAATTGGATAAGGGTAGGGTTCTACCAAGAGAGTCAGGAACAGCAAGAGAAGGGAAAGTAGAGAATGGGACTCGGGGTGGGCAAGGATTCTTAGATATAAGGTTTTAATGGGAGGTCCTACTTGTGATTCAGTGTTCCCAGCAGAGGAGATGGAAGGAAATTATAGCTTGTGTACCTGAAGGGCCAGAGTTGAACTAGGATTTTATGCATATGATCTTACTTAAGCCTCACAGCAATCCTGTGAGGTAGTTTTCTCCCCCCTTTAATTTTACAGGTAGGCAAATTGAGGCTCAGAAAGTTAATATGTTTAAAACTACATAACTAGTAAATAGCAGATGCAGAATTTTAGCCTGGATCTACCTGACTCCAAATCCCATGCATTTGCCAGAATGGTGTTCTCCCTTCCTGGGCCTCCAGTGAGTGGTAACAGGTGCCTTTGCTGCCTCTTCAAGGGATTTGTAATACCATCTTTTCTTCCCTAGACTGTCGTGTGATAGCATTCCAAAGACTTTCCTCAGTGGGCTCCACAGAAGTCCTTGAGTTTGAGGGGCTTCAGGAAGGAAGAGAACAGAATCTCATAGGGAAGACTCCTCTATGAAAAACAGACCCCTTTCTCCTTATTTGTCTGCTTTCCCCCATCAATTCAACATCCTCTCCCTCCCCAACTTTGCCATATTGGGCTGGGAGGCTTTAGAACCACACTTCCACCCAGCTGGGTTAAAGCCCTCACAGGAGCCACTGAGCCAAACCAAACTTCATGTACATTACCCATGCAGAGCACATCCTCCAGTGTTTACATGTTGAATAGTTTATGATTTGCTCTACATCTGATCAGGCAGAGTCAACTACCAAAACTGCTGATCCGTGGAAACTTCACAGCCTTTCCGGGCATAATAACGGCTACAGCTACAGCTTATTCAAAGAGAGAAATAGCCTTTGATGAGCTGTGCAAGGACAAATTAAGACGTGACTCTCACCCAGCATCTAGATAGTATCCTGATGTTCCAGGCTTTACCCAAAAAGAAATGGTTCTAGGGGAGCTGGGAGGCTTTGACCACACTCTCCTAATAGCAGTGGAAGGACCAGGACCTAAAGATGACCATACCACCAAGGACTTCAGAGCATCAGAAGCAAAACAGCATGTTGCTAAGGCAATTCTTTCTGTCATTTCTGCTCTTCCAACCTGTGGCAAAGTCAGATAACTGTCCCTAAGTTCCCATTATCTACTTCTTTAGTAATAGAAACCCTAATTTTTAGCTGGCAATGTGGGGGGCGGATTCTGGTTGGCTGAAATAAACTCTATATTTCTCAGCCTCTTCTGGTTGGATGTGGTCATGTATCTAAGTTCTAGACAATGAGATGAAAGTAGAACTGCCATGTAAAATTTCTGAGAAATAGCCTTAAGAGGTATTAAATCAAGGTTAGCCTAAAGGTACCTCCTTACATATTTTAAGTTCAGCCTAAAAGTTTCTCTGTACATTGTGAACTGTAATCTAAACAAAGTTGTAAACAGAATGTAACCTACTCTTGTGCCAATCACCAAGTTTTGGTCAATCAAAGGTGGCCAGCTGTTCAAACCATGTTCAAATAAGGCAAACTCTGAGCGGTAACCAATCTGGCTGTTTCTGTACTTCTGTTTTCTGTATATCACTTTCCTTTTTCTGTCCATAAGTCTTCTCCTACCATGTGGCTGCACTGCAGTGGAGTCTCTGAGCCTACTCCGGCTCAGGAGTCTGCCAAATTCAGAAATTGTTCTTTGCTCAATTAAATTCTTTTAAATTTAATTTGACTAAAGTTTTTCTTTTAACAAGGGAGAGGTGTATACTTCGTTCTTCTTTCCTGCTGGCTGGAATGTGGAAGTGATGACTGGAGCTTGAGCAACTACCTTGAACAGTGAGGTGGAAACTATTATTCAGAATAGATGGAAAATACTATTATTCAGATACAGGGAGCCTGGATCCTTAGAGATTGTAGCATAATAATTGCAGCCTGAACTGCCACTATAAGTCATATCTTTTGGCACTCACTGTCAACCCTAATCTATCTTATATACAACCTCTACCTTAGGCACCTCCACATGTCCTTAATGACCCCTGGAAAGCCACGTCTCACTAAAACATCCTTACCAAAACAGGGAGAGGCAACAACCTTTGCATTGTGAGGAGCAGAGATTTCAGGCACTGAGAAGCTGTGCTGCTTCTATACCATTATCAGCTGGCATGGGAAAGCCCATGCAATCCCATTTCTCTAGCTCAATGATGTTCAGGTTTCTACTGTGTGTAGTTCTTTGGTCAAACTTTACATGGACATTTCCCAAGGCCTGCAGGACGTCTTGACATGGGTTTCTCACCAGCTCCTCCAACTTGACTCATCTAAACCCAAATTTCTTCTTCTCTCTCAGAACAGCCCTTAGGCCAAGGGAAGAGGAGCTCCTGCCCTGGGCCTGAAGCTTGAGGGAGCATCCCCACCGCAAAGCCAACATCCTCCTTTTGAGACCACATTCCAGGTACCCAAGACCCCAGAATTCCCTGTCCTGGTAGCCTCAGGCCCACTTCCAGGGCTGGTCACTCTGAGGACAGGGTGGCCAGGATCAGCTCTCTTCAGGGAATGTGGGTGGAGTTTGGCTGTGAAGGCTGGGAAGTGCACACTTGTCCTTGCAAAGCCCTCACCATGTGGGGCAAAGCCAGGTCAGAAAGAAAAGGGGGTTGTGCAGCAAGGTGGGGCCAAAGACTAGGGGCTGGTTCTCACTGTCTCTGTTCTGGCATAAAACTCTGAGGAGTACCAGAAATTAAAATTTCCATCTGGATCTCAAGGACATTGTGAAGGTATATTTGTCAAAGTAGGAGAATAGGACATGTTTTATTTAACAGTTGGTTGGCTTAATGTATAACTTTAAAATATTTAGACGTATGGTATGTGGGCCTCTGTTTGAACTTCTACCCAGGGCCAGGGTGTCTATGTGACACTTCCTGGGACAAAAGGGCCTGTTTGCCCCATGGAGGGTGTCAGGAATGCCAACTGAGCTTGCGGGGGGAGATGACTAGCCAGGTACTCTGAGAGAGACAGTGCTGGAGCACAGACCAAAAGGAAGTCAGGAAACAGCTTCTGCTAGAAGTGAGGAGTGGAAAGAGCAAATCAGGTGAGACAACTGGGCTGTAAAGAGAGTGGAGCAGGAGACGCCAGATGCAGAAATTCCATGCTGGAGGCATGGGATGAAGAAGAGCCTCTGGTCACAGAACCTGAAGCCAGGGATCAGCAAGGCTGGAAATAGCGCAGATACCAGAAGTACAGGATCCTGCTTGTCACACCCTTGTTCCTTATTGCTCTGTGTTTGCATCTTGTCAAACTCAATCTATATGGCTCAACAGCTGTCCAGTGCCCATAGGATAAAGGGGAGAATAACCCCAGCATTCCATGATCCCCCTGCTAGTGGGTAGGGGGTAGCAGTGGGATCCAGGCAGCAGTTTTATCATAGGCAGGTAATGACGTTATGCATCAAGATCATCTTCCTGATTTAGCACCCTGGGGAAAGGAGATGGGAAGAACTTGGAAGAGTATCAGAGCCTGCCCCAGTCAAAGACACTAAGGATCAGGAAAGGGTTCCAGCCCAGGAAGTCAACCGAGGCAGAATATCAGTTGTGTGGACTTTGCCAAGGTAGCAGGGAGAGGGAGAAGGCCAAGGATAAATGTCAGATGTAGAGCAATGCCAGTTCTAAGTAGAACTATGGCCATAGCAATTTCTCATCATCTGTGTCTATTTTTGCTGGTAGAATGGTTGGATGATTGGATGGTACTCATGCAATGCTAGTTAAAAATATCTTTTAATGTCACCCTTGGTTGCCAGTCCATTCTCTTCTCGGGTCATGGCTTGCTTTTGAAGTTGGACAGAGAGGAGTAGTGGACCTGAAAACTAGAGGCCTCAGGGTTTCCAGTAACAGCTGAGGAATCTGCAGGACCTAGGGAAACTGGCCACTGGATGCCTCCCCTTCCAGACCATGCCCCAGTAGCCAAGACCCTGGAAGTATCTGCCCAAATGGTCCTGAGCCAATTTTCAGTTCTTGCATGAGCCTCTGCACAGGTCTGTCCTTCTGAGTGTGGACCAGGCTCCCCCAATGTACTCCTCAACCTGATCGGTGGCCAAAACAACAGACATTTGTGGGGAGTGTGGATGGAGCTTGGACACGGAGACAGGGGTGTCCACACATGAGATCTTGATGCCCTCATACTGTGGGATGGAAAAGAAAGGCCTGCCATATACTGGAAAGGGACTCTGAGAAGTCTGAGGAGTTCTAAATTCAAAACTAGCCTTCAAGGTCAGCGTGAAGTGTATTTGTCAAGATATGAGAATATAATATATTTTATTTAAGTGCTCTGTTAGATTCCTTGATCCTTTTAAATATTTAGATATCAGGCATATGGATTTTCATTTGTCCTCTGGCTCCCACAACTATTAGGGGTGTGTAGGTAAGGAGCACAGGGATCGTTCTGGCAGAGGTGCATCTTGCAGGCATAGCAATGGGGATTTCAGTCCTGATCTAAAGAGTCAATGCCACGCATGCTAGAAAGGCTTTCCACAGCATGGTCAGAGGCCAGCCATCAGGAGGGTCCAGGCCCCTTCTTAACAGTCAGCACCAAGACCTGGATGGCTTTTCATTGACAGTATTTCAGACTGGGTTCTCTTCTCTCCAGTAAGCACTGCCACTACGACTTTCCTCCTACAGTACTGTGTATAGCTGAAATAGTATCATTAAAAATATTTAAAAGCAAGGTCTCTATGGGCCAGACAGTACCTGATGCTGACATGTGTAAACAAAGGATTTACTTTATGTATTCATCACATCTACCCTGTGAGGGTAGGCAGGGAAAGCTTCATCATTTCCATTAGCAGATGAGAAAACCAAGGCTTAGTGAGGTTAAAGAACTCCAAGATCTCCCAGTAAGGAGAAGGAAGGATCTAAACAAGAAGCTAGGCCTTTTAACTCCAGTTTAGTACCCTTTCCACTCCACATAGTCCCAATTTAACTCAGAAACAGAAATGCCATAAGAAATCTCCAGCATTTATTTCCTGAAAGAGTTTATGAACTGCATTTGGTCAAAGGTTAGCACGTCTATTTATGAAGCTTCTTTAGTTCTGGTTGGTTAATGACATTTAATCGCACGTACCTCGCAGTGGGCCAGGATAATGGAGAGAGATGCACAGGGGTCAACTAACAACATGCAATTTGATAAAATTCCAAGGCTTTTATGGGGCACAACTGATCCATTATATAAGATTTCATAAGCCAAAGGTAAAATTAAAGTGAGAGAAACTGCCTAAAAATGTCAGGTAGGTGTACTGGACTATGCAGTTACTTTTTTCTCAAGCAGTTTCAGAAACCGATAACTTAGCAAGATTGAAAACTTTATGTGTGAATGTTGGATGTATAAAATAAACCAATCCCCAAAATGTACTGATTAAAACAATCATTGATTGGCTCATGATTCTGTAAGTTGGCCCTTTGGGCAGTTCTGCTGGTCTGACCCAGGCTTACTCATGTGGTTGCAATCCGCTTGTGGGCGGGATGGGTGGCCGTGGCCTGCTTCCACATCTTCTTTCCCTCTAAAAGGCTAGTTCAAGCTTGCTTACATAGTTTCTAAGGAACAATTCTGAACCCCAATGTGCATGTTTTTCAAATGTCTCTTTGCATCACATTTGCTAATGTCCAATTGACAAATGCAGGTCACAGGACCAAATAGCAATGGGAGGAAATTCAAAGAAATTGTGGCTTTTCTTTTCTTTTCCCTGGCAAATCTACTACAGTCTTTTCAGGTCCATAAAAAATCTCATCTTATTATGGCAGCAGACTTGATGACCATGATTTTATTCTCCAAATCAGGTCCAACTGCAGATGAGGTTTCACTCTTCAAGTGCAACGCCTCTTGATCTGGAAACCTATAAACAAAAAAGACAAGCTATTGCCATCCCCTCTCCCCACTTATAAATACCTTCCTTCAATGTGATACAGGGAAAGGATGAGCCAAACCAACACTCTCATTTATAGAGAGGAGGCAAAGAGAAGTCACTGGGTCATAGCAATTCTGAAATTTAACTAGGCATGTGTTGCCAAGACCCCTTGCCTGGAGACTGCAAATGTTCTTGATTAGGATATGGTTCTACTGCCTGAGAGTAGTTCACCAGTCCATTGTCTTATATGAATTCCTGTGAGAAAATGTAAGATACATTAGAAAAGGGCTTAACACTTAGATTATATATAAGTCACAGATAGTTAATATTAAATGTCTATTCTGCAGACACATAGTATTCTAGAAGGTCACAGGTATAGGGCAGATTAGGATTTGATACCATCTTTGTAATCTCTCCAGTAGATGAGGTAACCTAAAAGGTGTGAACACTTTCCATCCTGAGCTTTTGATTAAAACCTGGTAGGCCTGGCCTGTATAGGTTGGTGCATGACTTTGGTTTTCAACAATATAGTATCTTCATACTGCAAAAAGGGCTAATTAAATGATCCTTGTATTTTGAGTTGTAGTAAGATGCCCTAATACAGTGGCTCTCAGGGATACACCTTCCCCAAGGGTCATTTGGAAATATGGGGGAGACGTTTTGATTCTCACAGTGTTTGAGGGCTGTAATTGCCATTAGTTAGGTAAGTGTCAAGGATTCTCTATGAACTGCAATGTGCGGGGTGATCTTGCACAGTGAATAATTGATACACGATTGCCATGACTTTTAAATGTCCCAGAAGACAGCAGTGTAGGTGAAAAACCTGTTTGCAGTTATCTAAGCTTAAAGCCTAACTCGATTTTCGTATAAACACCGACTATTTTGGGTACAGTTTAAATGTATGCTGAATTTTCCACGAGTGCAACTACCATGTGAGTGGAGGGAAGATTATACTTGGCTTTGTTGGGAACTTAACCAAGAGTTGTTAGCCACTTCAGAAAACTGTATCGCTGGCAACGATATTGCTTGGGGCACTTGAGCTGCCAACACTGCACCTCTGTCTGTTGGCATTTTTAGCTGTTGCAATCATAGTAATTCTACATATAGGCACAAACATCTGACTTCTTCTTTCTATCTTCTAATGAAGTCATGTCTGAGCTTCTCCATATTGATATATGTTGTTTTATTATACATTATGTTCCTTTTATTTCTTATTTAAATTACAGTTATGGCATTATATTGATTTTTAAAACATTATGTTTGAAGGTAAGATATACCATCTGTGATTTTAATCTCAAGATAATAAAGAAGGTATTATATAATATGTGTTCTAAAAAGGTCTGATAGGGTTTAGAAGCACTACCCTAATACAAGCTTATCAGGATAGAGTATTTTTCAGAGGCCTGAGGAGTACAGGGTAAACATGAGCAAGGCTAATCCATTACATGAAGTCATGCTCCGGGTCATTGGTAAAAGAAAGATGGATTCGATGTTGGAAAATAGATTCTGTATCTTATATGCTTAGAAACCAGATGAGACTGACAGGTTTTGACAGCACACTAATAAAGAATGTGATTTTCTTTTTCATGACTGTAGAAAAACATTGCTTATTAGTTTTTATTTTGACATGTGCTAAAATTTAGCTACATATTTATGACTTCCTCAGATTATTCCAGTCAATGGCCTTGGGTTCTGAACGTATGAAGACACTGTCCTATGCTCAGTGCCTCATGCTCTGGCTCTGGGCTTAGGCTTGGTTGGGAGGGTTGAACGGTGGTCTTGTCCCAGATGCCGATTCTCAACCTCTTGCTTCCAACCAGAAGAAGCTGCGACTCCCAGATCGCCTCTCCCAGGGTTCAGACAGATAGCCCAGAAAAGGTAACTCTCGCTCTGAAACTGGCTTGCCTCCAGTCCTGGCCAACATCTTGTTTCCTGGGTTTGACCCACAGTTTGGCCATATCAACTCTACTGAGACTTGCCTTTATAAAACTATAGCCTCCTGGGCATGTTGGTGTCACCTGCTCCAAAAAGGGTGACTTGAATAAATCCTCAAAGGAGACTGATGGTCAGTGATATCCTTCACTTAGGCAGAAAGTAGAAATTTGTTTATTATTTAGTCCTAGAATAATTTGTTTATCTCAGTTTGTGAAAATGAACCTTAAACAATCTGGATTTCCAAACACTTCCCTAGAATGATGAGTTCAATCATGATGGATGGCAACCTTTTCCTCACAATAAAAATGAGCTGGGCAATCTGCTCACCCAGCCCCCTTTCATCAGTGTGTCTCCAACGGGAACATTTCACTCGCCTCTACTTCCATAATCACCCAGGCCTAGCAAAGCTGTTAATCTTTTGTAGATAGTAAATCAGCTATTTTACTTTTTTGACACCTTCCTTTTCCATCACTGCAGCACTGATAGAGGTCATAAACTAACTGGTTGACATTTTAAAAGACCCCTTCTTTCTTCCACCCTAAATTATGTCTTTTGGTAGGTGGATGTATCTTACTTGATTATAGAAGTTTTCTTTTTCAAAACTTGGTCAGGCATGCTCAGTAGGTCTATTGTAACCCATTGTTAGCCCAGCACTCTCATCTTGACCATGTTAAGATGAGCCAAATGATGTTTTCAAAGCCATGGAAACATTTAGACTTAAAAACGTGCCTTTCTTTTGGAATGAAGAGACGATACCCCTAACCATTGTTGGAAGTATTATGGCAAAGTATTAAAGAAATGCTTCGCAGGCATGGTTCTGTTCAAAGCAATATACAAAGAGGGATTCCTGACCTTAAATGCCTGTTGATGTCACTTTCCTTGAAGGGGACCTGCCCCAGATAGGCAAAGGAGAGATCCACAGCAGTCATGTCTTATTGAGGGGCTTTCACCTCTGTCACTAGCTGATTGACACAGCAGTGAACACCTGATCTGAACTGAGCAAATCAGATTCTCTCTGGAATCTCCAATTTGGAATTTTGAACCAAAACTCACAAAGATGGGATCACTCAGGGCTGATGCACGTCAAAGGCAGCACGCTAGAGAGAAAGTCCACAGATTCCTGCTGCTGAGGTTTCAGCCAGCAGACTTGGCTGTTCCCCTCATCCTCAGATTGGGAGCTGCCCCAGCGTCCTTTCAGTAAGTTACGTTTTTAACTTAACTTAGCCAGAGACTGTTTCTAACACTTGGAACCAAAAGAATGTTAACTAACATGCAGACAATGGCAGAGATTACCAACGTAGCAAAATGTCTGCTACGCTTAATGATAAGAGAATGGAGACAGACACTCAGTATAGAATGGGGCAGTGTTTTCATCATGGGCATCTTGGTGACCTTGGTTTTCAAATTAAAAAGCAGGAAACATGATCTGATAGATATGAGAATGCTTATGAGGAAAATAACATATTTGAAAGAAGTGTCTAGAAATGTGTAAGATGTTTCATTACTCTCTCTGTTATTTACAGGACAAAGAAAATCACAATAGGGCATAAAGAGGAGAGGAATGATAGAGGACTCGACAAGCCACTCTAAAACTAAAACAAAAACAAAATGAAGCAAAAGCCCACTTTGCTTCACCCTGAAATGGCTCTGCCTTCTGGTAACCCCAAATTCAACTTTCTCTCAGGAGGAAAGCAGGAACAGCATATTAATGAGGTTTCAACTTTACATTCTTATGATCAGTGAGAACTGCCTAATATTCTCTTGATCACACTGGGTCACCTTCCTGTGCTATTTGTTTGTTTTAAATGCACCAAAAGCTGCTTTGTCTACAGTTCTGGAGGTCACTGGCTCCTGGGGAGAGAGGACAGGAAAACTGAAGGAGACTTTTTGCCATGTACTGCTTGGAAGGGTGCCTTTTCAGATGTGAAGGGCAGTTTGGCTTCCTAAACCTAATTATATGGAGTTGTTTCTAGGAGAATGCAGCTGCCCTACTCTACTGGGCACCTGAAAGAGTTAATGTTTCCCCCAAGTCCAGACTCAAGACAACAGAGTGCTGATGTGTACTCGGATGCCATGGCCATATTTATGATTTGCCAGCTGATCCATTTGGCTTTGTAAGTTTAATGTTTTCAGGTTGATAGGTGATAATTTTGGTTGGATTTATGCATCCGATAATCAACTAGGAAATAATTCTGATTCAATAAGATACATTACACAGCAGCATCTATTTCAGTAAGTAACATCTCTGGATTGCTGTATACTACTAGGAAATTCAAATTTTTTCAAGAGAGCTACATCAGATTTTTGGGATGGTACCATATATTTATTTCAGACTAAAAAAACTTGCTGGTAATATAAGCTGGCTAACTCAATTTAGTTTGTAGAAATGTAGTTATTTTGAGGTCTAATTCATGGATATCTTTGCTAAAATCTGAAGTGGAATGAAGATGTTCACAGACTTTGATTGAATAAAGGATAAAACAATAAAAGCAAATGTACTATTCAATATTTCACTAGTATTCTGGCTGGTTGTAGTTTATATAATTTGAAGAAAACAAGCAGCCACGGTTGCAGCTACAGCCGATTAACTGTAGCTATTAACTTTGTAATCACTGGTGTGGGAAGAAATGATTTTAGCCACAATAGATCCTTTACTACCCCACTTTGGTAGACACTACAGTGAAACCTTGACCAGAACCCACAGCCTCTTGATTCCCTGCAAAAAACCTTATTGAATTCAGAACTGCCTCTTCCCTGAATAGAAACCATCACTGCTGGGTTGCCACAACGGTACCAGTGACATTTTCAGAGGAATATACAAACAGATTCAAGTTTTCAAAGATCTATGTATCCTTTTCTGCTTGGATATCTTTAAACTTGCACAATAGCAAATCCATGCATGAGGATGCACTTTAGAATTCATACGATATTAATAGTTATCAAGCACTTATTCTACGGCAAACACTTTTTAGGAAGTTTGCATGTGTTAAGTCATTTAATCCTCAAGGTGGCCCCACTAAGTGGATGCAATTATTATCATTATCCCCATTTTACAGCTGAGAGGATAACTAACTTGTCTAGATCTCATAAACGGAGGCAGAGCTGGGCTTTAACCCTGCATTTTGCGGCTGGGTATGGCACTTCTAAGTGCAGTGCTACACTTTACTGCATGTTTTGCCCTCAAAACTATTACTGTTGATAAAGATGAACATATTCTGAATTTTCATGTGTGCTTGAATTTCATAGCAAGTATCTATTATCAGGCTCTCCAGGGAAAGCAGATATGTTAGGAGCCAGCCTTGGAACTGGCTAAGAAACAGAGCATATTTCTCTGAATGTCTCCCATCAGTATTCTCCTGTTTTACTGATGTTTTATTAGCAGTTTTCTGTTTACATTCTTTTGTCAAATAATATCTTCCCTCTGATAGTAAAGTGCACAGATCTCAAGTGTACAGTTTGATGAATTTTGACAAATATATGACCCTGTAAATCAATATTCCAACCAAGTTATAGAACGTTGCCATCACCCTAGAAAATTCTTACCCTGGAAAGTTCTCTTCAAGATCTATAGCCCCTCCTCCTCAGACAATCACTGCTCTGATTTCTACCTTCATATGTTAATTTTGCCTATTATTGAATACACAGTATGTCATATTGGGGGGTCTAGCGTCTTTCACTCAACAGAGTGTTTTTGAGATTCATTCATGTTATTGCATCTACTAGTAGTTCCTTCTTTTTATTGCTATGTGGTATTCCATTGTATGAAAATGCCACAACTACTTTATCTATCCTTTTGTTGATGGTTAATTTGGTTATTTTTAAATTAATGAATGAAGCAGTAATGAACATCCTTGTTTAAATCTTTTTGTGGATATATGTTTTCATTTCTTGTAGGTAAATATCTAAGTGTGGAATTGCTGGATTATGAGGTAGCTATATTGTGAAGATTGTAAAACATTCAAGTAGCTTTCCAAAGTGATTGCATCAATTCACAATTCGATTAGCCATGTATGAAAGATCCAGTTGCTCCATGTTATCTCCCACACTTGGTATTGTTAACACTTTTATTTTTCAGTTATTCTAATGGATGTTTGGGTATTCTCATTGTAGTTTTGATTTGCGTTTCCTTGGTGATTAATAATATTGACAATCTTTTCATGAGTTTATTAACCATTTGTATATCCCTTATTGTGAAGTATTTATTTAAGTATTTTGCCCATTTTTAAAACTTTGGTTGTTTTATTTTAAAATTATTGATTTGTAGGAGTAATTTATCTATCAGGGACACAAGTCTTTTGTCAATGCTTGTCAGAATGGGTTTCTCAGGAAGCAGATGGAGAGGGAAATGTATGAGAAGTATTAGGGAGTGCTCTTGAGATCAACATCTGTAGGAAGAAGGAAGATTTTTAAAGGGAGAAACTGGCCACCTGTGTAGTCACAACATAGGAAATTCTGAACCTGGTGGGCCTTCAGAATTTTCCTAAGTTGCAGTGTAGGACCAAACATTTACACTCCTGAGTCAATAAGACATTAGAGGTGGACTACCCCCAAAAGGAGGTGTGACATCTTCAACCTAGGCAATTCTTGAAGAGGGTTGTCAACTGAGAGCTGTCAGCCAACAATTTTCTAAGCAGTTCATTGCATAATCCTGTAGTTGTAGAGAGGGGTCTTGGAGATGCAACATGCACTCGCGATGGTTAGATACATGTATTGCAAATATTTTCCCCAAGTTTATTCAGATTTCATTTTCTTTATAGTGTCTTTCGATAAGCAGAATTTAAAAATTTTTTCCAGTTTATTAGCTTATCAAATTTTTTCCTTTAGAATTAGGTCTTTTCATATTTTACAACAACTTTGCCTATCACAAGGTCACAAAGAGATTTTCCTGTGTCTTCTTCTAGGGACTTTATAATGTAGCTTTTAAATTTAAGTGTGCAATCCATATTGAGTTAATTTTTGGGAATGTGAAGTATTCATCACGGTCCTTCTTTTTCCCATATGGATATCCAAATGTTCCAGCACCATTTGTTATTGATCCATTAGTCTATTCTGATACCAGTACTACATTCTCTTAATCACTGTGGCTTTATTGACAATATTGCAATCAGGTAGTGTATGCCTGCCAGATTTGGTTATCCTTCTCAAGATTGTTTAGGACCTTTGATGCTTGAACAACATGGATTTAAACTGCACAGGTACACCTAAACATGAATTCGTTTTCAATAAATATATTGAAATATTTTTGGTGATTTGCAACAATTTGAAAAAACTTACAGAAGAACTGCGTAGCCTAGAAATGCCCCCAAAATTAAGAAAAAGTTAGATATGTCATGAATGCATAAAACATATGTAGATACTAAGCTGTTTTGTCCTTTACTATCATAAAATATATATAGATATTTTATAGAAAGTTAGAATTTATTAAAACTTATGCATATAAGCATTTATAGATCATAGATGGTGCCACTCACAGTCCAGAGAAATGTATACAAATGTAAAGATGCAGCATTGAATCACAACTACATAAAATTCACTGTTGTACATATTGTACTACTGTCATAATTTCATAGCTACTGCCTGTTGCTGTTTCCATGAGCTCAAATGTTGCAAGTATCCGCTTAAAATGTCACATGATGCTAATCATTTCCACATGAGCAGTTTGTCTCTTTAGTGTATTGCATATTGCAGTGGAAAGTGATTTCTCTCAGTTCTTGCATATTTTTCAATGAGTTTAGTGCAACAGCGTAGACCTTGAGTAACACCATACAAAGTGCCACTAGTGATGCTGGAAGCACTCCCAAGAAGCAGAGAAAAATTATGACACTACAAGAAAAAGCCGAACTGCTTGATATGTACCATAGATTGAGGTCTGCAGCTATGGTCACCCACTATTTCAGACAGACAATCGATCTTGTAAACAGAAAATGCAAACTTACAGTATCAATAAATACCATGTGCACTGTAAATGTATTACCTCTTCCTTATGATTTTCTTAATAGCATTGTTTCTCTAGCTTACTTTATTTTAAGAATACAGTTTGTTGTAGTACATATAACAAACAAAATAAGTGTTAATTGACTGTTATCAGTAAGGCTTCCAGTTAGTAGTTAAATTTTTGGAGAGTCAAAAGTTATATGCAAATTTTTAAGTGCGTGGGAGTTGGTGCCCCTAGCCCTCATGTTGCACAAGGGTCAAGTGTTCTAAGTTGTTTAGTATTCATTATACATTTGAGTATCAGCATGTCAATGTCTACAAAAGGGCATGTCAGTATTTTGTTGGAATTGTACTGAATTTACAGATCATTTGAGGAAAATGGCAGGCAGAATAACTTTTTCCCTTCCCCTCATCGCCTGCCAAAGACGTTCATATTCTAATCCTTGGAACTTGTAAATACGTTAGGCTATGTGGCAAAGGGAAATTAAGGTTGCAGATGTAGTTAAAGTTTGCCACCCAATTAACCTTAAAATAGGGAGGCTATCCCGGCTTAATCTGGATGGGGCCAGTGTGATCACAGCAGTCCTTAACTATGGAAAAGGGGTGCAGAAAAGGAAGTCAGAAAGATGCAACACAAAAAAAACTTGACATGCTGTTGTTGACATTTCAAAATGGAGGAAGAGGTCATGAGCCAAGGAGAATGGGTGGCCTCTAGAAGATAGAAAAGACAAGGAAATGGATTCTTCCCCAGAGTCTCCAGAAGGAATAGAGTCTTGACACCTTTATGTTAGCCCAGTGAGACCCACATCTGACTCCTTGATCTACAGAGCTATAAAATAAGGAGTTCGTATTATTTCAACTGACTAAACTTTTGGTAAATTGTTAAACAACCTTAAGAAATGAATACAAGGGATAATTGATATATTCACGATATTGAATCTTTCAATCTGTGAAAATGGTATGGCTCTCCATTTATTTAGATTTTCTTTCTCTCATCAATGTTTTATAGTTGTCAGTCTAGCAAACATGTATATCTATCATTAAATTTATTCCTAGGTACTTTATGTTTCTTGATGCTACTATTCAGCATTTTTAAAATGTTACCTTCCAATTGTGTGTTGTTGACTTCACTTGTGAGAGCTAGCAGAGGTTTGTAGATTCTTTTGCATTTTCTATGTACATAATCATATCATTTGTGAATAAAGAGTTTTACTTATTCTTTCCCAATATTTATCCATTTTATTTTATTCTCTTGCCATGTTGTAGTATTGGCTGAGACTTTCAGTGCGATGCTGAATGTGAGTGATAAGAACAAATTGTTTTTTGTTGTTTCTGAACTTAGAAAGATAGTATCCAAAATTTCGCTATTAAGTCTTTTGTAGCCATAGAGTTTTCATGTCAGATTATTAAAGTTTCCTTCTATTTATATTTCCTGAGAGATTTTACTACAAAGGAGTTGAATTTTGTTAAATTATTGTTCTATATCTATAAAGAAGGTTACATGATAATTCTCCTTTATTCTGTTAATGTGATGAACTATTTTTTTTTTTTTTTTTCAAGACAGAGTCTTGGTCTGTCACCCAGGCTGGAGTGCAATAGTGAGATCATGGCTCACTGCAGCCTTGAACTCCTGGACTCAAGTGTTCCTCCTGCCTCACCCTCCTGAGTAGCTGAGACTACAGGTGTGTGCCACCATGCTCAACTAATTTTTAAATTATTTGTAGAAATGGGATCTCCCTATGTTGCCCTGACTGATCTCAAACTCCTGGGCTCAAGCAACCCTCCTGCCTCAGCCTCCCAAAGTGCTGGGATTACAGGTGTGAGCCACCACACCTCGCGACAAATTATACTTTTACATTAAAGTGACCTTGAATCCCTCGGATAAACTCCACTAGGTTGTGCTGTATTACCCTATGTGCACATTGCTAGAGTTATATTGTTAACATTTTGCTAAAACTTACTTCTCCGTCTGTAGTAAATAGGGAAAATGGTCTGTTATTTCTTCTCTTGTAATGTACTTGCCAATTCTGGTTTTGGGGTTATTCTGGCTTCACAACAAAGTTGGGAAGTATTGTTTTCTCATCCATTTTCTGAAAGAACTTATGTAAGATTGGCGTTATTTCCCCTTTAAAGATATAATTTACCAGGCAAACCATCTGGGCCTTTAGTTTTCTTTATGGGAAGGACCTGAATCCTGCTAAAAACTGCATGAGTTTGGAAGTAAATTCCTCTCCAGTCAAATCTTTTGCTGAGACAGCAGCCATGGCTAACACCTTAATTGCTGCCTTGTGACACCCTGGAGCAGAGGCCAGCTATGTCATGCCCAGACTGCTGACCCACAGAAACTGTGAGATAATAACTGTATATTGTTTTAAATAACTGTATTTTTGGCAAAGTTATTATACAATAATAGTTAACTAATACACTCCCTTTGCCGTACTTTTATTTTATTCTACGCATTTTGATATGTTGTAGTGTCCTTTTAATTTAGTTTGAACGTTTTCTAATTTCCCTTTGATTCTCCTTTGATTTATGGGTTATTCAGAAGTTAATGTTAGTTTCCAAATACTTGTAGATTTTTCATGTATCAATTTTATTATTGATTTCTAACTTAATTCTATTTTGATCGTAGAAAATACTCTGTATTATTTCAATCCTTTAAATGTACTGCCATGGTCTATCTTCCATGTGTACTAGAAATGAAAGTGTATCTTGTAGTTGTTGGATGAAAATATTTAAATGTGATTTCCAGTTTTCATTCTGACATGTTAACAGCCTGAGTCATCACCCTCATCCTTACAAGAAGAAGAAGCTGGAAAACCGAAAATCAATGACTCTTCTTGGACACGTCAGAGAACTGAGATTATAGGGCAATCCTTCTCCCCAAAATCTAGGGAGACAGGTTCATCCAGAGAAACATAGCCAAGAGCTTCTTGCCTGAAGCAGAAGGCACTCAAGCCATAAAGTAGAAGGAACCTTTACACAGTGATTTTGATAAATTGTTGGAGGCTGAATATGGACTCGAATGAGCAACTCCTGGGAATCACAGTCTTAGGTGGCGCCTACACTTTCACAGACTGTGTTTTCAGGGACCTCAGCAGTTTCTCACAGTGAAGAGTGAAGGAAGATCCCTTGGTATCTCTGGAAGAGAAGAGGAAGAGTGAGAAATATACCCAGAAATATCCCAATGGGAAATATACCCAGAGACCTCTCCCTAACAATGGCCTATGCTCCATGGTGAACAAATCTTTCAGAACTTTGTCCCAACTGGGGGAAGGACATTCTTCCCACTGAGGCTCCCTCCAGTCTTCCTGTCTCATGTAAGGAGGAAAGACATAGTCAACAAGGGTCAAGGCTTTAAGAAAATAGATTGGGATTGGGGCAGTCAGGGATATGAGTGGAGGCAAGAGAGGGAAAAAATGTCTTTACCACTGGCGAAAAACTGTAAAAGACACAGGACCAATAAAACATAGAGATTTAATTAGAAGAGTATAGAATGCTCCTTATCTGCCATGGCTTACCATCACATCAGCAGGGCTCTGGTATTATAATAGGGGATTATAGCTGAAAGAGCTGTACAACACAACTCTTTTTGAGGAGGAATACCTAGGGAAGCCAAAAGTTAAGAAGGAAGACAAAAACAAAGATGCCAGAGGAATTTGAAGCTTCTGACATCTATAGTTACAGCAAACATTAAAAAGTCTAATTTCTGGCTAGATTACCATAAATTCTAAAATTAACAAACTATTTACCCCAGTTCTTATTACCTAATACAGCATGCCCAGCTTTTCTCAACAAATTGTAGAAAAAGAGAATGGGGAGAATTATTATGCCAAGAAAACATATGCTGCATTTAAGGGGTCTTTCATACCTCAGTCCATCCTGCCTTCCTTTACCATTGCCAATAGATCTGCTGGCCTCTTTTTACCTGATAAACTTATCATAAAGTTATCAAGTTTATGGTATGTATTCTCATCTGCCTGCCTGTATCTAGACACAGTACTTACCCTAGAGGATGTTGTCACTTTCTGCTCACCCATGAAAAGTTTTGCTCTGTTAAAAATTAGTTTGTCAAGGTCTTCTTTTGTCCACCACTTTTCTATTGTCTCATAGGTAAGTATAATTTTATATTATGACTTTTCTGATGTTACTGTAAGAATGAAGGTCTTCTGAGTCTTTTCACATCTTAACTCTCTCCCCAGGTATCTTTTTTTTTTTTTTTTACTGTGCTTTCTATTTCCCCCAAGATTCTTATCTCAGTGGTTTTTTCTCAGTTTGTTAATATCATCCCAAGCTTTTAATGGTTTTTCTTATTTGATTATTTGCTCAGATGTTCTTGGCTTGAACTATTCCTCATTTTCCTTAAACCTTGTTTTAACAGGCCAAAAGGAGGGTTTATGACTTTTATTGTGACACACATAGCTTAGTCAACACTTGCCTTTTCTAAGAAGGAGTCTTTTTTAAACCAATACATAATCATAGAAATAGAATAGACGGTTGATTCAAGAATCTGCTGATTTACCTTTCATGCTGTAGGCCACATGTACACTCACTCTATTCTCTCTCTCGCTCTCTCTCTTTCTCTAATTGTCAATGCAAGTCACAATGGTTCAAAGGACTTTCATTTAAAAATCATTTTATGTCAAAATAACCACTACTTACCAGAAAATAAAAATTCTTTATCTGTTCTGCCTCCTCAGTGTTTTGGTCATACTTTTGAGTAGGATAAGTTGACTGTGGGCTGTTTAAAAATAATCTTCACCCACTGCTTCCCTAAACTGATTCAGGATTTAAACCAAAAGTGAGACAACTACATTTCTGATGTCAGATTTGCTTGCCTCTCTCCAAAATTCTGGCAGGGAAATGTAAGTTGTTGCCATCTTTAGAAGTCTTGAAAATTAACATAGCGGTTGAGCAGTTTCATATGCATAGTTGCCAGAAGAAATCCACTTAAGCTGGGCTAATTACAGAGAAGTTTATTGTAAGGATACAGCATCTCAAGGTGTCCAGTTTTAGCAAGAACTAAAGAATTTTATAGAACCAGAAGATTATCAGTAAAATTCTTTTACTCTCACTTTCTTCTTCTTCCTGTTCCTCTGGCCCCTGGTTCCTTGTCTCTGCTGCACCTGTTTCATTCTTTTGTCTTTGGAAAAATACCCATTACCAGTGTTCCTAAAACAGCAGTTCCCACCTCTGATTACAAATGGTATTTCTAGTCTGCACATCCAAAACCAGGAGAGAAAATGTGATGGACTCAGCTTCAGTGTGATGGGCTCACACTCTCAGATAGGCAAGGACACAGTGTTCTAGTGGTCTTTCCAGGCAGTGCCAGGTATGCTCTCTAAGAAGGGGCGTGGGCATCAGGGAAATGATAGTTGGGTAAAGGACAATCATTTCCAATACAAAGTTTTGACAAGCTTGTAATTATTTAATTTATTGACTGCTATTGCCAAATATCAATAGCGATTGACAATGTTATTTTAATACACATTTTGATTATGATTTCCTCTAACTTATGTATTTTATAGGTATTATGGAAAATATATAAATAAATCACATCCTTCAATATTAATTATGTCTATCTTAATAGGTGTCTTCAGTACCTCAGAATGGTATTTGGTAAAACCAGAGAGATAATTAACTATGTTTATATTCAGTCTTTTGTTGCCAGTGATAATGTTTGAGGCTTTGATAAAACTCTTAAGTGTAATGATTAATAGTATATTTTCTCTCAAAGTTTACCCATTGAAAATTATAATTCTTGGTGAAACTAGTTGAGAAATGAAAAGCCTCATCTTTATATGTTCCCTTTCTGTTATGTGACATTAAAGTCATTTACTTAAAGATTATGGTTGAATTAAAAAAAAAATCAAAATCCTCACATTTTCAAAGTTAGAATGCAGCTAAAGATAGTTACTTCAATTCCTAAAAGCAGGGCCTTAGTAATTCTCTTTTAGTGCTAAAGGATTACCATAAAATTATCATAAATTCTTCTTAATTTCTCTCTTTCTCTCTCTTACACACACACATGCACATAGAATCATAGAAATCAAAGGAATTTTACAGTTGGCCTCCTAAGACAAAATATATACTATATGAGAATTCTCAATTATCTGGCTCTGAATTACTCATTTGTAACTATTTGTGGCAAATGGTTAATCTCAGGCTGATGCACCATTGCCAACCAGCCCACCTGGGCTATTCTTCCCATTATAAATTAGTGTGTAGTCAGGGATAGCAAATTACTTTAGCATTAACTTAGGGAATACAGATTTAAAAAGACCTGGCTGCAAGAAAAGAAAGTAATTGAATGTACTGCCAAACTAAAGAGCCATGTGTTTTTGGATGATCTACCATTGGGATTATCTCCATTTTGGCTCCCCTTCATTGATGCAGGTGATTGGGAGACTGCATCACTAACAACAGTTCCTAAAACCACGAAAATCCATTCTCCATGGGCCTGCTCCTGTGCATAGCCTAGGCAGAATCAAGAATTACATTTCCTTAAAAATGTAGGTATCAAAAATTTTTTTAAAATTATAAAACTGATTTAATATCCTGAAAAAGACAGATTCTCCCATAGGAGGCTATGTCCTTGTAGCTAATAGGACCCTTCCAAAATTTCCATATCCTAACTCTCTGTATAAGGTAGAGCAGGATACAGTGCAAAGAGAGAAAGGGGAGGAAAAGCAGATATGCCTGGACTGCCTCTGTAATTGAACATCTTCTGGCTATTCTTAGATCTTTGGTGAAAGAATTCACTTTGATCAAGTTCTTCAAAGCTTTCAGTTACCTACAGGATAAGGATTATAGATACCAATTTACAATCATGATTTAGAGACTCTAAGTATTTAAATATAATACTATAGAATGAATGAGAATAATTAATATTAATATTACATATTTATAGCACCTCAGTTTTCAGAAGACTTTCATATTATTGAACTCAACTTCCAAATACTTATTTCTGATAGACTAAGAGCATAAGGGTAATGTGGAAATGTACTACTGATTTACTAATAGTGAATATGTACTTCTGCCTGTGTTGCCAATACTCCATTTCTTCTCCAGCCAGCTTTGCATGCTGCTGCCTGATTTGTCTTTCTTTTCTTTTCTTTTTTTTTTTTTTTGAGATGAAGTCTCGCTTTGTCACCCCGGCTGGAGTGCAGTGGCACGATCTTAGCTCACTGCAACCTCCACTTCCTGGTTTCAAGCAATTCTCTGCCTCAGCCTTCTGAGTAGTTGGGATTACAGGCACCCACCCCCACACCAGGCTAATTTTTGTATTTTTAGTAGAGACGGGGTTTCACCATCTTGGTCAGACTGATCTTGAACTCCTGACCTCAAGGTCCACCCGCCTCAGCCTCCCAAAGTGCTGGGATTACAGGTGTGAGCCACCGTGCCCGGCCCTGATTTACCTTTCTAAAGGACACCTGTAATCACATCTCTCTCTTGATCCTCATCACCTTTCCTGGAGGTAAAATCTAGTCCTGTTCCACCTTTCTAATCTTATTTCTTCCTTAGCCTCCTCCACAGACCCTCAGTTTTAGTCAAAGTGGCCTCACCAGTGGCCTCGCTGACCAGGTAGGGTAATTTCTTTTTGCCAAAAATGTCTCCTTCCCTTTGCAACCCCATGAATCAATTCAAATCCTGACATTTCTAATAGTTTTGAATTAACATGTTTGATATTATCCTGAGGCTCATAAGCTAGTACTCTTAAAGCTTTTTATAAATTTACAGATTTGTCATTATATTTTGTATTTAAAAAAATTAAAATATTATAAATTTTTATATTTTAAAAATATGAAATATAAATATATATTATAAGGACATATATTTACATATATGTAATTTTTTAACATTCCATTTAATCCTGTTCAATTTGAATTTTAGTTTGTTCAATAGTAATATTGCCATCCCTGCTTACTTTGTCTTGTTTTATTTTCGTAAGTAATTTTCCTGGCTCTTTGTTTTAACAAACTTTAGTCAGTTTGTTTAAAGGTATTATTTCTCTTGCTTTCTCTCTTGTCTTGTTTTAACACAACTTAAGACATCAGAATCTGGTTTTTTTAATTGAGGAATTTAACCTATTCACATTTATTGAGGTAATTGTATGTTTGATTGAGTCAGCTAATATTTGTAAAGCACTTTGAACAGTCCCTAGGACTTGAAAGTGCTGTATGTGTTATATCAATCAATCTTATTTTTGCTTTATCATTTTGTGTTTTCTGTTTGTAAGGCTTTTTTGTCTTGGTTTGGTTTTGCTTGTTTTCTATTTTGTGTTGTTTTGGGTAGTTGTTTTTCTCTTTTGATGATAAGGTTTTCTTTTTTCACCTGGTATTTGAAAGTTACAAATCTTATTTTTACTGTTCCAGTAGTTATTGTTAGGTTTTTAATAAATATATTTAAACTTACATTTTTCTCAGTATTGATATTTAATCTGTATTTAAAATCTCACTTGCCCCAGAATAAGGGCAAATCCTCTCAATTACTTCTCTTTCTCTCTTTTCCCAGTTTCATTGAAATTGCTTTGAATTTTAAGTTCTAATTATTATGAAATATTTTGTGGTACACTTATCTTTTTAAAAAATTATACAGTCATATAGCCATACTATCAATAATTATTTAATTTTAATTAAAATTCCTATTAGTATCTATTTTTTCCTTGAATTACACTTCTTTTTTAAAACCAATTTCTCAGTTTACTATAGCTTTCAATAATTGATTTAGAAATAATTCATAAGTCGTAAACTGAAATCTTCTGTGTTCAAAACTTGCCTTCCCCCATGACACATGTGAATACCAGTTTTGCTGAAGCAGGAATTCTAGGCTCAAAATAATTTCCTTCAGAATTTAGAAGACATCACTCCATTTTTTTCTAGTGTTGTATATTATAAATAAGATGCCAATATGATTTTTTTTCTCTTTGGTAGATATCTTAGTTATTTTGTACTGCTATAACAAATGCTGTAGACTGGGTGCTTATGAACAATAGAAATTTATTTCTCACTTTTCTGGAGGGTGGAAGTCCAACATCAAGGTTCCAGTAAATTTGGGGGCTGTATTGGTTTGTTTTCATGCTACAGATAAGACTTACCCAAGACTGGGCAATTTACAAAACAAAGAGGTTTAATCGGACTTACGGTTCCACGAGGCTGGGGAAGCCTCACAATCATGGTGGAAGGCAAGGAGAAGCAAGTCACATCTTACATGGATGGCAGTAGGCAAAGAGAGAGAGCTTGTGCAGGGGAACTTCTCTTTTTTCTTGTTTTTTTTTTGTTTTTTGTTTTGTTTTGTTTTTTTAGAGCCTTGCTCTGTTGCCCAGTCTGGAGTGCAGTGGTGTGATCTTGGCTCACTGCAACCTCTGCCTCCCAGGTTTAAGCAATTCTCCTGCCTCAGCCTCCTGAGTAGCTGGGACTACAGGCATGTACCACCACACCTGGCTAATTTTTTGTGTTTTTGGTAAAGATGGGGTTTCACCATGTTAGCCAGGCTGGTCTCCATCTCCTGACCTTGTAATCTACCCACTTCAGCCTCCCAAAGTGCTGGGATTACAGGCATGAGCCACTGCACCCAGCCAGAACTCCTCTTTTTAAAACCATCAGATCTGGTGAGACTTATTCACTATCAGGAGAATAGCATGGCAAAGACTTGCCCCTGTGATTCAGCTACCTCCCACCAGGTCCCCCTTACAACATGTGATAATTCAAGATGAGATTTGAGTGGGGACATAGCCAAACCATATCATTCCACCCCTGGCCCCTCCCGAATCTCATGTCCTCACATTTCAAAACCAATCATGCCTTCCCAACAGTCCTCCAAAGTCTTAACTCATTTTAACATTAACTCAAAAGTCCACAGTCCCCAAAGTCTCATCTGAGATAAGTCCCTTCCACCTATGAGCCTGTAAAATCAAAAGCAGGTTAGTCACTTTCTAGAAACAGTGGGGGTACAGGCATTGGGTAAATACACCCATTCCAAATGGGAGAAATTAGCCAAAACAAAGGGGCTACAGGCCCCACACAAGTACAAAATCCAGTGGGGAAGTCAAATCTTAAAGCTCCAAAATGGTCTCCTTTGACTCCCTGTCTTACATCCAGGTCACACTGATGCAAGAGGTGAGTTCCCATGGTCTTGGGCAGCTCTGCCCCTATGGCTTTGCAGAGTACAGCCTCCCTCCCAGCTGCTTTCATGGGCTGGTGTTGAGTGTCTGCAGCTTTTCCAGGCACATGGTGCAAGCTGTTGGTGGACATACCATTCTGGGGTCTGGAGGACGGTGGCCCTCTGTACACAGCTCCACTAGGCAGTGCCCCAGTAGGGACTCTGTGTGGGGCTCCAACCCCACATTTCCCTTCTGCACTGCCCTAGCAGAGGTTCTCCAAGAGGGCCCTGCCCTTGAAGCCAACTTTTGCCTGAACATCCAGGTGTTTCCGTACATCCTCTGAAATCCAGGCAGAGGTTTCCAAACCTCAGTTCTTAACTTCTGTGCACTTGCAGGCTCAACACCACATGGAAGCTGCCAAGGATAGGGGATTTCACCCTCTGAAGCCATGGCCTGAGCTGTACCTTGGCCCCTTTTGGTCACAGCTGGAACGGCTGGGATGCAGGTACCAAGTCCCTAGGCTGCAAATAACACGGGAATCTTGGACCTGGCCCACGAAACCACTTTTTCTCCTAGGCCTTTGAGCCTGTGATGGCGGGGGCTGCTGTGAAGACCTCTGGCATGCCCTGGAGACACTTTCCCCATGTCTTGGGGATTAACATTTGCTTCCTTATTACCTATGCAAATTTCTGCAGCCAACTTGAATTTCTCCTCAGAAAATGGGATTTCCTTTTCTACTGCATTGTCAGGCTGCAAATTTTCCAAACTTTTATGCTGTGTTTTCCTTTCAAAAATGAATGCCTTTACCAGCACCCAAGTCACCTCTTGAATGCTTTGCTGTGTAGAAATTTCTTCCACCAGATACCCTAAATCATGTCTCTGAAGTTCAAAGTTCCGCAAATCTCTAGGGCAGGGGCAAAATGCCACCAGTGTCTCTGCTAAAACATAAGAGTCACCTTTGCTCCAGTTCCCAACAAGTTCCTCATCTCCATCTAAGACCACGTCAGCCTGGATTTCATTGTCCATATCATTATCAGCATTTTGGTCAAAGCCATTCAACACATATCTAGGGAGATTCAAACTTTCCTACATTTTCCTATCTTCTTCTGAGCCTTCCAAACTGTTCCAACCTCTGTTTTTTACCCAGTTCCAAAGTTGCTTCCACATTTTCAGGTACCCCACTCTACTAGTACCAATTTACTGTATTAGTTAGTTTTCATGCTGCTGATAAAGACATACCCAAGACTGGGCAATTTACAAAAAAAAAAAAAAAAAAAAAGAGGTTTAATTGGACTTACAGTTCCACGTGACTGGGGAAGCCTCACAATCATGGTGGAAAGCAAGGAGCAGCAAGTCACGTCTTACATGGATGGCAGCAGGCAACGGTGTGCAGGGGAGCTTCTCATATTAAAACTATCAGATCTAGTGAAACTTATTCACTGTCATGAGAACAGCACAGGAAAGACTTGCCTCCATGATTCAATTACCTCCCACCAGGTCCCTCTCACAACACATAGTAATTCAAGATGAGATTTGGGTGGGGACACAGCCAAACCATATTAGGGTCTGATGCTTTCCGGTTCTTGCCGTGTCCTCACATGGCAGAAGGGGTAAGGGAGCTCTCTGGGATTTCTTTAATAAAAGCACTAATCCCATTCAAGTGGGCTCAGCCCTCATGACCTAATTGCCACCCAAAGGCCCCATCTCCTATTACCATCACCTTGGGGGTTAGGATTTCAACATATAAATTTTGGGGGTACACAAATATTTAGTCCATAGCAATAGGTAATCTTTTTCTGGCCTGTGGTTTTTAGGATTCTCTCTTTAATTTTAGAGTTCAGAAAATTCATCATGATGTGTCTAGGCTTATTTCTTTTACAATTATTTCTGCTCATCTCTCAATGAGTTCTTTCCATGTGGAGACTCCAGCTCAGTGAAACTTTCCATAGTTCTTTCTTTATAAAAATGTCTAATTTATTTAAATGTAAAAGCAGTATTGTAATATGTTTTGCTTTGCTTTAAGGGTATTTGATTATGGTAAAATATATAAACATAAAATTTACCATTTAACTATTTTTAAGTATATAACCCAGTGGCATTAAGTATGTTCACATTATGACATAACCATTATCACCATTCATCTTCAGAAATTTTTCAACTCAAGCTGAAATTCACAAACCATTAAATGATAACTCCTCATTTCCCTGAGCTCCTGATAACCACTGTTCTACTTTCTGTGTTTATGAATTTGACTACTCTAAGTACCTCATATAAGTGGAATCTTATGATATTTGTCCTTTCATATCTGGATTATTTTATTTAAGCATGTTTTCAAAGTTCATCCATGTTATAGCATGTATGAGAATTTCTTTCATTTTTAATGCTGAGTAATATTCCATTCTATGGTTATACCACATTTTGTTTATCCATTCATCCATTCATAGACATTGGGTGTTTCCACCTTTTGGCTACTGTGAATAATGCTGCTATGAATATTAGTATACAAACATCTGTTTGAGTCCTTGCTTTAATTCTTTTTGGTGTACAGCTAGAGTTAGAATCGCTGGGTCATATGATAATTCTACATTCAATTATTTGAGGAACCACCATACTGTGTTCCACAGTGGCTGCATTATTTCACATTCCCACTAACAATGCCCAAGTGTTCCAAATTCTCCACATCCTTGTCAGCACTTGTTATTTTGTGTTTTGGGTTTTTCTTTTTTCTTCCTAATGTATATAAAATGGTGATTTTTTCTCATTGTGATTTTGATTTGCATTTCCCTAATGATTAGTGATGCTGAACACTTTTTCTTATGCCTACATAATTACTTATTTGATAATTTCCTCCTGATGTTCTCCCTTTTTAGAACTCCAATTAGATGAATGTTGGATCTCCTGCATCTGTCTTTCCTACCTCTCAACTTTGTACTTATTTTCATCTCATTATTTTTTACTATATCCTAGGAGATTTCCTTGGCCACATATTTTAATTTACTAACTCTACTTTCTGTTATGTAAATTCTGTTATTTGAGCCATCTGTTATTTATTTTGGTGATCATGTTTTTAATTTCCAAGGTCCTGATAGATTCTTTTTCACACACATCTGCTTTTCTTTAGGATGTGGCATGCTCTTAATTCTCTTTTGTTTTTTTCTACTAATTCTGTTTCTTCAGGAATTAATTCTTCTACTCTTTTGGTTTGTTCCCTCTCTTTTATGCTATTAATTTTCTTCAGATGACTGGTGATTGTTTGTTGTATATTCACGTTTATCAATGGTCTGTATTGACCTGGATTGGTAGCTAGGGTCCATTTCCTCAGCCCAAGTGAAAACTCTCTGCTTCTCTGGCAGTGACAGGTTTCGAATATAGCAAGCTTTCTTTTGACAGTTGATAAAGGAAGCAGAGAGAAAGATGTAGAACCAATAGTTATCTGAGTCACCTGTTTTTTCATTACGAATCTTGTAGTGACCATATATTACCTAGGGAGTGCCCTGCTTTTCTGGTCCCAACAACCATCCTGGGAATACTCTGTATCAGGGTTTAAAAATTATTTTGCAAATGGAAAACTGTATCCTGCAGGCAAACAACAGAACCAGCAATTCTGAGAGCAGGGAACTCGTGCAGCTGTTCCATAGGTCTTTAATTATTCACCCAGTCTGTCAACCCATTTCCAGCTCCTTCTTTTAATTCCAAATATTGTTGGTTTTAGGATTTCAAAGTTCTTCTGGAAAACTTTCTTCCTTGCTTCTTTTTTCCTTTTAATCTTTAATTTTCTCTCTCTCTTTTTTTTTCTTCTTTTTCTGTTCTTGTTCAACTACGTGGGTTGCAGGTTTTTCAGCTTCAGGGAGATATGCCATTTGCTTTATATACTCCAGAAATTTTTTACTTGCCTGAAGATGCCCTCTTGGTTTTCAGTAGTGCAATAGGTTTTTTCTTATTTGGTATTACTTATGATGTTTTGATGGGATTTGGAAAAGAAAGTGAGAGAAATAGATGTATATATACCAATATGTATATATTTGGTTACAAAATTTTAGTCTGAAGTTTCCAGTGTAGATTTGATCCCTGCATTTTTAAGTCACAGTCATGAGTCCAAGTTAGAGTCCTTCCCTAAAAACTCTTCCACACCATTGAGACCCACAACCTTCCCTCCCTCATGGGCCCACTCAGAGCAGTCGTGACAGAGGACAAACTGTTATTTAAAATGTAGGTTAACTATAGCCATTTCTGCCCCACTTGAAGCCCCTAAGGATGGGTGACAGGATTAATATCCCTGAGAAAAAACATTCTGATCCAGTTCTTTTGTAGAGACTGATGAGGAAGTAGGTGATCCATTGTCCAACAGCTAGTGAGTGTTCAGTTCTACCAAGGGAGGGCTGCAGCTGCATTGAGGAAACCTAGATTGCTTTGCATAGTAACATGGGACAAGTTACTGATCAGCAGTGAAAAAAGGAGAGGGCTGAAATACATGAGAGGATGCTGTGGCCTGAATTGTTGGAAATAGTTAAAAGACTTTTAAAAATATAGAAATCAAACACTTTTACCTGTTAGCTCTTCTTTGATGTGGGTCCCCTTCTTCTTACCAATGTTTGAGTGGAGTTTGCTGTACTCAACACACCCCCTTTTTTAGTGTGGGTATTTCTGGTTTGGTATGGAACAGAGAAAAGGCAACAATTGTGGGGCAAAAATAAAAGTGAAAATAAGATTTCAGGGATAACAGAACTAAGATTCAAAAGTGACATTGAGTATGGGAACTTCTGGGACTCTTCAGAACATAAATATTGGGAAGGAAACGAATGTAGAGTTTCCACTGACATCTGGGTTACGTATTTCTTATTGAACTGTCATTTAATTGCTTGCATGTGCACATGTTCATTATAAACTTAGGTGTGGGAAGTTATACTTTTTGTGGTGTGCATCTATCTTTTTGCTGCCCATGAGTCTGGCAGTGCAGTGCCTACATAATATGCTTTCATTAAATAATTTTAAAATCACTTAAAATATTTTTTGCTGATCCATTCATATCTCTACTTCTTCTTTGTGAAAAAAGACCTATTTTTGTAAGATATGGGGTTGGAGTAAGAGATAAGGCTTAAAGGCAGATAGGCCTGTCTGAAGGTTAAATCCACAACAAATCTACCTTACAACCAGGTATTGAGGCACTGAACATGTTTTATTTTAATGAAACAAGTAAAAAAGTACACAAATACAATTACACATGGTAGAAAGCACAACCAAGTGAGTGGGTTAAAATATGATTTACCTGTTTTGTTTAATAATCATTGATTTTCTAATTCATATAAGATAATGACATAGCTCCAGAAATGTATGCCTTTTTTTGTTTTTGTTTTTGCCTGCCTAGAATCCCTTCCTCTTTCTTTGGGTAAATAGTCATTTGGTTTTCCTTTGAGCCACCATCTGCTGTCTATTGCAGATTTGGTTGTATTTTCGATCAACATGTCCTCCTTCCTTGGGCCAAGACTTCAGCCATACCAGTCAGAGTCTCCTCCTGCAGTTTGAATGCTAGGCCAACTAACGGAAGGATTAGAGTTAATTCATTTCTCCCATGCTGCCCTCAATAGAGTATTCGTCAGTTTCTGCTACCAAGATCCTAATCAGAGCTGTCCTGATTATTGTCCTTTCTGAACCTGGGCTCTTTAAGATCTTTTTTTTTTTTTTTTGAGACGTAGTCTCGCTCTGTCGCCCAGGCTGGAATGCAGTGGCGCGATCTCAGCTCACTGCAACCTCCGCCTCCCGGGTTCACACCATTCTCCTGCCTCAGCCTCCTGAGTAACTGGGATTACAGGCACCCATCATCATGCCTGGCTAATTTTTTTTTATTTTTAGCAGAGACGGGTTTTCACCGTGTTAGCCAGGATGGTCTCGATCTCCTGACCTCGTGATCCGCCTGCCTCGGCCTCCCAAAGTGCTGGGATTACAGGTGTGAGCCACCGTGCCTGGCCAAGATCTTTTTTTTATCCAGTTTTCTGAGCTACTGAAATCCAGTACAATAAGTTCCCTTTTTTGTTAAAGTCAACCAGACTCAGTTTCTATGGCCTACAGCCAAAGAACTCTGACAGATACAGCTCCTATACAAATGGTCTGTTTAGATTTTCTATAAATATTTGATAAATTAATAAAGAATTTGGCTGGCAATAGCTACTCAAAGATTGGCTTCCTCAAACAATAACATTTATTAAGTCACTGGTTATTGTATTCCATCAAAAAGGACTCGGTATTATCCACGACTTCATGAAGGAACATAAAAGGGGAGGGACTCGCATGCTTCTTTACCTCTAAAACATGTACATTGAAGGAGGAGCGGGGCATATACAAATCAAAACTTGTAGAGTTCCTTCTCTATGTTGGTTTGATCCTTTAGTGACATGTACTACAATGGTACAAGGACTAGAACTAAGGTCCCATAGCATGCTTGCTTTGACATCTGAAGAAAACCGGACAGGCCTCAGATGGCCTAACACAAGTTCCCCTCCCTATTCTGCTAGAGTGAAAAAGGTTCCCTAGCCAATAACCCTTCTTATCATGTGTTTGGCGTTCCTACAACCCTAAGGATGAAATACCTCTTTCACCAATGGGGTGGATAGGATATGATCAAAGCACCTACCACAAGAGGAGCTCAAGGCTTTCTTCCTTAGGCCAAGGGAAATGTACTTGGCTATGAATGCTAAGGACACAACTTGGCCACATTCCTTTTCTAGGAAATAATACTAGGGACTGGAGCAAAAGCTCCTCTAGGAGATGCAAAAGCTAAAAGCTCTTACTCTCAGCAGAGACTGAGAGTGCTTCAGGAGTATCAGGGTGATGAGAAGGCCCAGAACTATCTCCTGCTTGGAGGCTCTTAGAAGTCACATGGGAACCAGAGCTCACAATGGCACACCCCACCTCACCAGGAGATTATGTTGGGCTTTGGGGCTCAAATCCAGGTTGTAATAAGAAATGTACCTTTATGTAGAATGTTACCATCTCTCAGGTAAGAATTTGAGGATGAGAAATTCAAGGCATTTTTCTGTTTATCGTGAGCAGCATGTGCCATTCACAAATAAGTGAGGGGCTGTAAAGGAATTTAGTTGACTGATTTCTGTGGCCCATCACTTTCACTACTTTTTCCCCCTCTTGAAGACCAACTCAACCTTCTTTTACATTTGATGGCTAAGATACATAAGAAGCATCAGCTCCCTTTTTGCTCCCCTTTAAATATTGTTTTAATTTCAATAAGAGGTTCTGTTTTAAAATATTTATTTTGTAGCCCATTTACTCTGTCTTTTAGGGCTAGGAAATGGAGATTGGAACATGTGTTTGAATCCTGGATTGGTCTCTTACTAAGCTTTGAAACTGTGAGGAGGTACTGGATGCTGGTCTACTCTCCTGTAAAATGGGGATATCACGTCTCCCTGGGAGAGCTGCTGTGAATATTTAATGAGATCGTCATGGATATCAAGCCCTGGCCCAGAGTCTGGTGCTTAAAGTGCCTCAGCTTGTGTTCATCTCCACACCATCCATGCTTTTCATTTATAAGTCCTTTTGGCCTGGGAGGTTGAGGTTGCAGTGAGCCGCGATCATGCTACTGCGCTTCAGCCTGGGCAACAGAGCAAGACCCTGTCTCAGAAAAAAATTTGTAAATGGGCTTCTTCCTCATCAAGAGTTACTGGATATAGAAAGAGACAAGAAGGCTGGATCTATGTGGAGTGTGAGACCCACAAAAGTAGACCAAAGCACATGGGATCTATGGGGGATGTACATTCTTGTCTCCATAAGTAGCGGTGAAGTTAATTACCACATTAAAAAATAGGTCAGTGAGTAGGGCCAGTCCTAAAGGAGAGAGAATGCCTTCTACAGATGGAAGGATAAAAGTGGACTTGCTCTAAATCTCTTGAGGTGGGCATGTCAGCAGTCATAGGGACTCTGGTTATAGCCTTCTTTTAGCTTCTCTACAACCTCACTGCCCCCTTTAGACTTCCCACGTGCAGTCTCCTCTGATTCCTGGAAACACTTCCTCTCAGTTTGTTATCAAGTGATAAAGGGCCTGAAGAACTCATTGACACTGGAGTTGATAACTGAGAACATGATACCATGTAATCCCTTCCAAAGGAGGATGGCATTTAACAAGGGACAATGTCTTATTCCAAAAAATGGCATTCTTTGTGGATCATTCCACCTCAGAGCCCTGAGTAGCTGGGACCACAGGCATGTGCCACCATGCCTCGCTATTTTTTGTATTTTTTGTAGAGATGGAGTTTCACTATGTTGCCTAGGCTGGATAAATGGCTTTCTAAAGGTGAAATTTCTGAGTGAAGGCTGAGCATATAGTTTAGAACTTGGACTTTACAATTAGAGTCCTGGATCCATCACTTAACAGCTACAAAATCTAAGGCAAGTTATTATACTTCTCCTCGCTACGACTCAGTTTTCTTATCTATAAAATAGTAGGTATAATAACACCCACCTTATAGGATTATCATGAAGAGCCATGGAAATGATCTCCATGAAACATCTAGTCCACTGCTGGTGTTTATAAATGCTGCGCTCAATAAATGTTAGTTGTTATTGTCATTATTTTTTTTATTACCTATGTGAAATCCCATCTCATTGGCCTTGATCAATTCTATTCATATGTAAAGTCTGCCCAGTATCCAGGAAAGGTAGAAGATTCATTTCCTCTGAATTAGTCGTAGGAAGTGGCATATTCAGGTCATTTGGAGTCCTGCCCACCCTGGCTGAATTCATAGCACTCACTATAGAACCAAAGCATTTTTCGTCTTTTCCAGACAGAGTGGAGAAGCTCCATGTTTCAGTGCTGAGGAGTTAAATTCTAAGATGAAATATTTTACCTGTTTAGCATATTGTTAAATTAGGCTGGTTCCCTATCTTTTGAAATACACATTTTAGGGTTGATGGATTTAGAGTTTTTTGGGTTTTAAGTTTTGTCTGTCCTAGGTTTAAGTCGCTAAGTCTTTTCATCTCCTCTTCCATGGATAAACATTGATAAAATATAAACAGTCAGTGAGCTGTTTGAATAAAATGAAAGTCAAAAAAGGCTATAATGAAGCGTAGGGTTTATTGGTCCTTGGTTTCTGGTTTTGTTTTTTCAAGCTATTGCCAGTTGGATGTTGAGGATATTCAGTTCCCCCTTTGTGAATGAACAGACACTTGACATGGCCTTGCATTTGGCCAGGCCATGATCTTTTCTATTAAAAAAAGAGTGTAAGTAATTCCTCCTTTGGAGGAACAATTTTCTGGGACAGCTGTTTTCCAGCTTATGGGGAGAAAGAATTTCTGGCTGCTACTTAGCTTCAGCTGAGAGGGTTGCAGACTTCCTGCTCTTCCTCAGTTGGCACTAATGCATTCCTGATTGTCTGCGGTCACCAGACTGCTCTCTTCATTAAGAAAATAGACATAGGGATCAATTTTCAGAATCATAGACATCTAAACGTGTGCAGAATTTGGCTATTTTAGACATAAGTACCTACACTAACATGATAAATCCTGGACGCCAAACATCTGGGTAGACCTCAGAGGTAGCAGAAAATATGTTTCAAGGTACAAAGTGACTCTCCCTTCTAAAAGAGCTGGCTTAAAGAATAAACAAGGCTTTCACTGAGAAAGAATTCCAACTTTAAGTTTACATTCAGAATAACTCTGGAAAATCATTTTGACAATTCTAGTTTCTTCATCTCTAGCATGAGCACATTTGTTTGAGCCAGACTCACAGACCAGATGTGAAAACCGTATGACATACATGATTTCATCTTATTATGCTTTTATTTTTGGAGATTAAAAAACACTTGGGCATTTATCCCAGAGAAGTAAAACTTACATCCACACAAAACATGTACACAGATGTTCATAGCAGCTTATTACTAATAGCCAAACACTAGAAGCAACTCAAATATTCTTTAGTGAGTGAGTGAATACACTGTGGTATATCCAGACCATGAAATACTACTCAGCAATAAAGATAAATTGATCCAGGCAAATTGTATGGATCTCAAGTGCATTCTGCTGAGTTTAAAAAGCTAACCCCAGAAGTTTACATACTATATGATTCTTCATTTTTTTTAACAGTCTTGAAGTGACCAAATTTTAGAGATGGAGAACAGATCGGTGGTTGCCAGAGAATAGGGATAGGGGAGGCAGGCAGGCGTTATGGTAATAAAAGAACAGCAGCACAGGGGATCCTTAAGGGGATGGATCTTTTCTGTAGCTTGAGGTAGTGGTGACTCTGTGAACCTATACATGCAATATAAAATTGCACAGAATTAAAATACACACACAGATCAGTGCATGTAAAACTCATGAAATATGAATAAGATCGGTGGATTGTATCAATGCCAACTGCCTGGTTGTAACATTGCACTATAGTTACGCAAGGTGTTATATTGTGGGAAACTGGATAAGGACTACTCAAGATCTCTCTGTATTATTTATTACAATTGCATGTAAATTTATAATTATCTCAAATTAAAACAATTAATTAAAAAAATACAGATAGTAAAACAAAAATTCTTCCATGACTAGGTCAGTAAGATACTAATATCACCTTTCAGGCCAGTTGAATTTCTTGGTATTCTTTTTGTATGTTTCTGTATTACTGTACCGTTGCATTTGTTTGGAGCAGAGTGAGTTTTCAAAAATGAATTCACACTGCCATATTAGCCCAACAGACCTAGCTTTAATGCTATATGTATATAGCATATAACTGCAGTATGATAGTTCTACAAATGGTAGAACTTTAAAAGTGAATTCTAAGGCTGTGTTCAGATTCAGTGCGGGGTATCTCTTCTATACAGACAGTCCTCTTATGGGGTTAACATTTTCATATGTTTGAACTTGTTCACAGTATTAGTAGCTTTTATACAACAGTTTAAGTTATTCATGTAATTCATGTTCTCTATGGAAAAGTTAAAAATTCAAATAAGCAAAAGAAAAAGATAAAAATCAAGGATTCCAATTAATTTCTAATGGGAATTTGGAAAGTAAATTTGTCTCCTGAACCTCAAAACCATCTGCTACTAATTACGACTTTTAGTAGAAAGTTTATCAAGCCAGAATATGGATTTTATTAAGCAGGACTCAATTTATAATGAGCAATAATTTGCTGCTTCTCCCTTTCTTTCTACTCTCCGCCTTTCAAAAGAAGTGACTAATAGGCAGAATTTCACACATCGAAAATGAAAATTTGTGTAGACTCAAAGATAACAATGTCACAATAGAACAAAACTTCATAGCTTGAGGAAATTTGAAATAAATCAGATAAGTCAATTGAGATCTTTAAGAAGGTAATGCGCCAACATTCTAGGCATCAGTTTTCTCGATGGTAAAGGACAGCTGTTGGACTTAAGGAACATAATCATATTATGATAGTTCTATGAGAGAGTTGCAAGTTAATATCTATAAAAAGAGGTTGAAGACTATTAAAGACTCAAATGAGGTAATCATTCCTTAATAAGTTTCTCTAAGACTATAACATTAGGCCACTAGAAAAGAATCTGAAAAGCAACTGTCAGATTTCCAAAATAGTGGCTAGTACTTCTATTGGGAGCAGTCAAGCACGTGTCAAACCCCATTGTTTTTACATAAGTGTGCAGAGATGAAAATGGCACACAATCTTGGCTGAAGAACAAGTCATCATCCTATGATAATACAGTTGGGGTTAATGCTAACGCTGGATATATTTAGAAACTTAAACATGGGCTTTAGACAAGACTCATCTGTGGTCAAATGCTGGTCTCCAAGGAAAGCAGGTTGATGACTGGGCTCCTCATTCTCTGAATGGCTACCTGGGATGCTTCCACGTGGTTCTGTAGACATGTCAGTCTAAGTTATTATTACTGGCAAATGCTAACTTTTAAATATTCACTTACGTTTTAGGTCCAAGTCTCTTTAATTTCTAATCCTGGTGGAGTGGGCAGACATGGAAAATTTACAGACTCTGTTTACGCCCATTAACTTAAGGTCCAGATGAGAAGACCTGAAGTCTAGCTCCAGGCCCTCTTTCTCCTGGGCCCCACCCCATTGTCTATTAGACCTTCAAGAAAAGAGAACTTCTCAAACAATAGCCCCTCACTTAACCCCAAATACCCTCCAGCTGCCTAGGAAGAGAGAAAAATGGAGAGAACCAAAAAGAAGGAGTTTAACTCCATATTGCTGCTCCTGAAATTTCCATTCCTTTAGAACAGAAGTCCCCTTAGGTCTTCTTGAAAACTCAATGTTGTCCTTGAGCCAAGGACAGTGGTCATGGAAGAAAGGGAGGTCCCGAACATGCCCCAGAGTATTTGATCTAGAGTTCATGGCGATGGGGACCCTACTCCTCCTATCCCCTTGTCATATCTCAACACTCTGAAGTAGGATATTAGTGAGAAGCAGATGTTCATTGGGTCACTACTGGATGGGTCTAATGTGCCAATGGCTCATGCTAAATGTGCTAAATGCCTCGCTTGTTTTTCTTATCTTGGACTTGCTTGACTTCAGATGGAATGGCTCTGTACAGCCTGATATTTTATAAGTTGCCTTGGATTTTCAACTGCTGAGAAAGTCTACATTTTTCCAGCTTTTTAATCTCACTGGTGGGTAAGTTCAACCTGGAGTAAGAGGTAGAGTATCTCCGCACACTACCCAAATCAACATTGCCAGTACTCTACTTTGTTCCTAACTTGACTCCTTGAGTCTATTTATAAATTGGTTGGAACTGATAAATAAGGAGGAATGAGTAATTACTCTTTCCCAACTTCCAACAGTAAAGCAAAACAGTAGCGTCATTGAACTCCAAATGTGATCAACAACCCTTTAAAAGAGAGAGAGAAGAGGTCAGTCCAATTATTGAGTGAAAAGAAATCTGACTGAAAAGAAAGCAGTAGTGCAGTAGCAACATTTCAAGGTCTACATGTAGATGGAATGCTGGGCCTGGGTCTATCTGGGAAGATGTTGAATGGCCCACTCAGAGTCCTGTTAAATAAGTCTAAGGACATTCCTGAGATAAAACAAATTCATTTTAGAAGAAAGAGTCAGGCTCTATACTCCAGACCAACTTAATAATAATAACAATAATATTTATTATTATTATATAATAATATATATTATTATATATAATATATATTATTATATAATAATATATATTATTATATATAATATTTATTATTATATTAATTATTATTAATTAATAATAATTATAATAATTATTATTATTATTGAGACAGAGTCTCACTCTGTTGCCCAGGCTGGAGTGCAGTGTCGTGATCTTGGCTCACAGCAACCTCTGCCTCCCAAGTGTAAGCCATTCTTGTGCCTCAGCCTCCTGAGTAGCTGAGGTTATAGGGATGTGCCACCACGCCTGGCTAATTTTTGTATTTTTAGTAGAGATGGGGTTTCACCATGTTTTGCAGGCTGGTCTCAAACTCCTGGCCTCAAGTTATCCACCTCCGTTGGCCTCCCAAAGTGCTGGGATTACAGGCACGAACCACCATACCAAGTTACTAATTCTTAAATATGGATGCAGAGGGCAATTCTGGTTATATCTGAGTGTTTATCTATTGAATTTATCTTCTCATCCAGGTCTCTACTAGAATTATGTCTGAGCTTGCTATATCATCTATGTGGGATTTTACTTTGAACAATGTGATATATGTGTATTTAAGTTAATTTTATCTGTATTTACAGTGTAGTATATTAGTTGATTAACATTTGAAATTCCCTAATCTTCGATCCATACTCCAGAAGTATTTCAAATATCCTCATCAAAATCTAGCCAAGCACACATATTGAATACCACTAATTTCACTACTGAGAAATTATTTCTAATATCTTGTATGTGGCTTAACAAGGTCACATTGATCAGTTCCTATAAGAGAGTCTCACACTAAAAAAGGGAGAGAGACATTTTCTCCCACTTCCCAACAGCAGCCTTGGGGTCAGGGTCCCCTTGAATCAACACTGGAAGCCTGAGATTTGCTAGGTTAGGGGCAAGCAGTGGGGACAGCAAAGCCTGTTGGGCTGGTGGTATGGCCAAAGTGGTTGTGTTGTTCAGCTCAGGCACCCAGCAGAGGGGACAGAGACAAGAGGGTCCTGGGGAAACCTCAGCAGGCCCAACAGGTTCAGGAGAGTTTGGTGAACATGGCAGCACCCAGGGGAGGGAAGATGGGGCAGGTAGAGAGAACTAAAATATCAGAATCACTAATGAGTCCTCTCTGAGAACTCCCAGAAATACATGATGGAGATTTTGCTGGAATCTGAGGGCCAGAACCTGCCAACATGGATTACATACATATAATTGCATCAGAGTGGGAAATTAGACATGAAAACACTGAATTAATATAAAAATCTGAACAGGATCTCTCAAAGAATGCTTGAATTTCACACCCGACCCAGCCAAAAACAGTTGTGTTGACTCCTTAGAAAGACTAGAAGGCGCCTGATAGAGTCAGGCTGCCATTGTTGCATCTAGTTTCCCAGAGACACACGGCTAACACAAGCGAAGAGGCCTGTGACTGTGACGCCAAGAGTCTTGTGAATGATTCCAGACCTGGCCTGAAGTACCTGCCTACGTTCAAGTACAGATTTTCATTTGGGAGTCAGAGTGACATGAAAAAAGTAAATATTTGAATCACCTAAAGAATCTTTTCAAATCACAAATTCCTCAGGGCTCACTCTGAATTTACTGAATTAGAATTTCTTTTCTTTTTAATTTAAAATTTAAAAATTTTTATTTTTTATAGACTTGGAGTCTTGCTATATTGCCAGGCTGGTCTCAAGCACCTGGCCACTAGTGATCCTCCCAACTAGGCCTCCCAAACTGCCAAGATTAGAGACATGAGCCACCGTGTCACACCTTAGAACTTCTGGTAGTGAAATTGAGAGTGCAAGACCTCAGATCATTCTAACAGCCCAACCTACCTCCTTTCCTTATCCTGGTGGAGAACTAGCTTTATTAAAAATATGCCATTATCCAAGGAGTAGTGGTTTCAAGAGGAGACGAAGGGAGAGAATGAATTCACAAGGAAAAAGCCAAATCACATCAACAAAGGGAGAAAGTTTATTGTATTTTATAAATGCAATCTCCAAAAAGTATCTTCCTACACAAATATATACACCATAAATAGTTTTCTTTCTCTATCTCTCTCTTGTGTGTGTCTGTGTGCAATATATTGCTTGAGTTTATAGTGTCTATTCACCGATCTGTATTTTCTCATTAGTTCTGAAGTCAAAGTAGGTACTATTATCTCAAATGTACAGACAAGGAAACCAACAGACGCAGGAGGAAAAGTAGGTGTTAATGTTTACCCAGCCAGTAAGTGGTAGAACTGGGAACTGGACACACTACTCACTATTTTTTAAGACTTTATAGCATAAATACAAAAATACAGTGAATAACCTGGAAATATATTTAAAATAATAGATTATTGAAATTAAGACAACATCTAGAGAATATTCAGAAAAGTTTCTCTAGAATTAGGAGGTAAATGGAGGGTCAGGGAATTTTAAGGGAGAGATAGGGAATATTTGTTCAACGTTAATGGGGAGTGGGGTAGGGAGGAAGAGATTGGAGAGCCAGGAATTCTAGAGGAGGCAGCAGGAAAGAAGGTCAAGGAACACAGGTGGTCTTGAAGAGAGCAAGAGGAGGGGCACTCCAACACAGGCAGGCAAAGGTGTGGACATAGATAAACTTGAAGCTGGGGGGAGACACAGACAGCATGAGGTCACATCTGAGGGTTACCATTTTCTCAAAAGAGTAGACTATAAGGCCTGGCTGATGCAGAAAGTGAGGAGAGGGAGGTTTTTTTGGGGGGAGCGGGAAGTAATTTTTTTCTTTCTTTCTTTCTTTTTTTTTTTATGAGACGGAGTCTCGCTCTGTCGCCCAGGCTGGAGTGCAGTGGCACTTGGCACGATCTCAGCTCACTGCAAGCTCCACCTCCTGGGTTCACGCCATTCTCCTGCCTCAGCCTCCCGAGTAGCTGGGACTACAGGCGCCCACCACCACGCCCGGCTAATTTTTTGTATTTTTAGTAGAGACAAGGTTTCACTGTGTTGGCCAGGATGGTCTCGATCTCCTGACCTCATAATCCGCCTGACTCGGCCTCCCAAAGTGCTGGGATTACAGGCGTGAGCCACCACACACAGCCAATTTGTTTGAGCTTCTATAATGGTGAGTGGCAGATCTGAGCACACATTCAGGTCCGTCTCTATCCAAAGTCTCTGTTCTTTCTCCAACTCCAGTGATAGCATTCACTGCTGTTTCTATGCACAGTATTGTCGAATCAAATCCTGATATTATGCCCTTCTAGTTAAGTACCCTCCTTGAAAAGTAATTTTTGTCACAACTAATTTGATGGATACTAGAGACACGACAGTTTTTTACATTAAACTAAATTGTTTCCACTTCTTCATAGTCATTTCTTTGCCTCCAAACTGCTCTCCCCAGAGTCCCTGGTTGGTTAGGATCTATGATCTTTGTTGTCTCATGTGAACTTTAATTTGGGAGGAATCCCTCACTTTCTTGGTAACTATGTAGAATTGCCATCAATTTCTGGTCTACCCCTCCTCCTCGTCAATTCTCTTTCTGAAGAGAAGTCTCATTTTTTCCTTCTGGGATTTTTGGCTGCTATTTGATTCTGAGAGAGCACAATAGAGAAAACAAATTTTCCATTCCTACCAACTTAAGCCTTCTCTAAACAAAGCATAGAGCCCTTCTCTGAGCCAGCATGTATTCATATTCCCAGAGGATCCACTGTATTTCTTAATGCTGAGTCTCTGTTGCCCATCCGGAGTCTCTCTCCACATGCCATCTGTATGACAATAACAGTGCTCTCCCTGCCACAATCTCATAATAGAAACCCCATTCAAAACACCCTAAAGAAAGAGCCCACAGATGTTCCGGAAAATACACAATAATCCTTGGCTGATTAATTTAATATCCTTTGGAGACACTCTATAGATCACCAGGCTGCTGTTTTATTCCGGAAGCCGTAACTTCCACCATTCTAGCCCCTATAATGTTTCATTTTGATTCATCTCAGGGCAAGGCAGATGATACCCTAAACATATGAACAAAAGAGTTGAACCGTATATTATTGCCTTCCTAAAAAGAGTATCAGTGCCTAGGAAAGAAGCCTTCAGTAGCAGAGCTGAAATGACATGTGAAAGGATAAATGATGTGGGGAATTTGAAAACTATTTTACATCTTGCCAAATGACTTTGTGTATTTGTGATTTTATAAAAGATTACGACTTTTTAATTTCTATGTTAGGTGTTTACTGTGTTTGCCTAGAAAATAAACCTTCTCACATTACGTAGCAATAAAATAAAATAGCAAACAGAAGTATCTATCTAAAATCTGACAAACTACTGGATTGTGTATTTGTTCTGATACTTCATCTAGTAAGTACGTCTGTCTATAGCAGGAGTTGACCAACTTTTTCAGTAAAGAACCAAAGAATAAATATTTTAAGCTTTGCAGACCTAAAGAAAATGGTTTCTGTTGTAACTAGTCAATTCTGCTATTATAACATGAAAAGATAATAAATATGTAAACAAATATGTATGTTTGTGTTTCAATAAAACTTTATTTACAAAAACGGTCAACCAAATTTAACGTGGGGACTGTAGTTTGCTGAGCCCCTAGTGTGTACCATTTAGAGTATAAGCTACATAAGGACAAATGAATCCTCTAACAAGCAGTTTGCCAATGGTTGGTGGGAAAAATAGCTACCACTATTAAGAACTTATTATGTGCTAGGTATTGTAGTTAAGAATATACAAATACTGTCTAATGAGGTAGCAATTAGATACCCATTTTGTAGATTGAAAAACAAGGCTCAGAAAGCTTTAGGAACATATCCATGATCACAGGGCTAAGTAGTGAAATCCTATGACCTGCATTTCTTTCTGTGAGGGTGTGGTGTGGTGGCTACCTGATAGGACTCTAAGGCACTAAGCTGTATTTGTGTCGCACCACTTGAGAAATGACTGGGCTCAGGACCCCAGCCATTGTGCCCTCAATTTCATATAAAAGCTGAGATGCTGAGCAGTCTTGGGGCAGGACTTGTATCGGTGGACTTCATGCTTTCCCAGAGCTGTGCAACGAGGTGGCTTGGGTGGGTGTGCTTGGGAGCCTCAGTGTCCAGGTTCAGAGCGTAGTCCTGCTTTTTACCAGTGTGTCCGGGCAGGTTAGTTAACATCTCTGGATTTCAGTTTCTTAATCTGCTAAATGGGAATAGCGACCTTACTACCAAGTAGGGTTGTTGTGTAAATTCAAGGAGTTGATACACATGAAATGCTTAGAACAGTGCAAGATCAATGTTATTATTTTAACCCCAAAGATAGGTCATGACAGAAAGAGGTTGCTATATCTGCAGCTGAATGACAAGACCCGAGATGAGAGCAAGCAGGGAAAGGAGGAAAGGAAGGAAGGGAAGAAAAAGAAGAAACAGTGAGAAAGGAGAAGGAAGATACAGAGTAGGAGAAAAATCCATGTGTGACATGAGTGTGATGAGAGCAGGTGCTTTTGAAATGACATTTCGTGAATGTGATAATAGTATATGTAAAATGATGAAAGAATGAATCCATCTAGGACCCACTTACCCCTGGGCATATTTGGTATATTTCTTTCCATGATTTTATAGCTATCTCTTTCCCTTTCTGTGTGCTCTAGAGATCCTTCATGTGTTTTCCAGCCTTTCCTTTAATATTACAACAATAATGACATGTACTCCACTCATGGTGAATGAAGGAGGGTCAGTCCCTTATCTATTTCTGAGAGTCCTTGGGGTAAGGCTGCACACTGCACCAGCCCATCCTGGCTCCTGTCCTCGCCCCTTGCTCTGTACTGCCCTGTCTTCTCACTCAGCACCTCTTGCAGGTCTTCTACAGGGTCCTGCTGTTTGCTTACACCTGCTCTGCTGAAGAGTGTGTACCCTGGCTGGGCTATGAGGAATAACAAGTTATTCTTGTTATTCCCTCCTGTTATTCCCCATAGCCCTCCTGTTATTCCCCATAGCCCAGCCAGCACAGGCAGTCCTGTTTAACAGACTTATTTTATTTTACTTTAGAGACAGGTTCTCACTCTGTCACCCAGGCTGGAGTGCAGTGGAAGATCATAGCTCATTGTAACCTCAAACTCCTGGGCTCAAGTGATCCTCCCACCTCAGCTTCCCAAGTAGCTGAGAACACAGGTGCAAGCCACCATGCCCGGCTAATTTTTTAATTTTTTTAGAGACAGGGTCTCACTATGTTGCCTAGACTGGTCTCAAACTCCTGGGCTCAAGCAATTCTCCCTCCTCAGCCTTCCAAATTGCTGGGACTGCAGGTGTGAGCTACTGTGCCCAGCCCTGTTTAACAGGCTTTGAATGTCTTGAGGGTCACATGAGGAAATTTCAGTGTGTGAAGGGAAACTTTCAGTGTGGGAAAGGAAACTACAACTATACAGAGCATGAAGGTGTCTGACATTGCTGTGTCTGGCGTTTATCAGCCGTACATCTCTTACTGGACATCTCTTTTCTGAAATCTTGACTGGTTGCTACTACCAAGGACAGTAGACAGCATGATGATGACAACCGAGTCAGACTGTAAGCTCTGTGAAGGCAGGAATTGTGTCTATGTTGCTTGTTACAGTCTCCCTTCTCCTGGTTCAGTGCTTTGGCCCATAATGAGGGCTCCATAAATACTGTGATGTGAATGCATGGAGGAGCTTGCAGAGGTTGACACTGCCCACAATACAGGTTGACTTTAGTAATATTCAACAGAATACTTTTGACAATTGGTTTTTGATTAATCTGCTACTTCAGAGCTTCCCCAAGGCCAGCTGCCTAGGCATTTTGTCCTTCCCCAAGCCCCTAAGACACACAAGTTTCCACTTTTTCCCTGGAATACAGAAACTGCTGCTGGTGTGTGTGTGTGTGTATGTGTGTGTGTGTGTGTATGTGTGTGTGTGCCAGCTCCCTAGGCATTTTCTCCTCCCCCAAACCTCTAAGACACACAAGTTTCCACTTTTTCCCTGGAATACAGAAACTGCTGCTGGGGTGGGTGGGTGTGTGTGTGTGTGTGTGTGTGTGTGTGTGTGTGTTTGAGACAAGGTCTCACTCTGTCACCTAGGCTGGAGTGCATTGGTATGAACACAACTCACTGCACCTTGAACTTCTGGGCTCAAACAACCTCCCATGTCAGCCTCCCAAGTCGCTATGACCACAGGCACATGCTCCCACACTTGGCTAATTTTTAAATTTTTTTGTAGAAAAGGGGTCTTGCTGTGTTGCCCAGGTTGGTCTCAAATTCCTGGGCTCAAGCAATTCTCCTGCCTTGGCCTTCCAAAGTGCTGGTATTACGGGCGTGAGCCACCACACCTGACTGACTGCTGCAGTTTTAAAAGTAACATCTTTTTATCTCCAGTATGTGTGATATATTATTTTAAGCAGTCAAGGTCATGGTATATCCATTGTTCTGTATCTTATTTTCACTTCCCCTCTGCCTTTGAAAACATTTGTCAACATAATTTTTAATGGCTGTATACCATAGAATATGGTAGATGTATATAGTTTGAAAAATCATTCTCTCATTGCATATTTTGGTGTTATGAATAATGTTACAGTTACCATTCTGTCTATGGTTTATACTATTTCCTTCAGACAGATTTCTAGGAATAAAGTGACTGGATCAAAACATCTGAGTATTTTTGTGGCCTTTTTACCTTTTGTTTTAAAATTGCTGTTCAGAAAGATTGTCCAAATTTAGACTCTCAACATAAGGTATAAATGTACTTATTTTATCAAATTTTCCCCAATATTATCATTATTTAAAAATCACTATTAATCTGATAATTGAAAAATAGAGGCTGGGAATGGGTGGGTGTGCTTGGGAGCCTTAGTGCCTGGGTTCAGAGGTCAGTCCTGCCTATAATCTCTGCCTTTTGGGAGACCAAGTCAGGAGGATCACTTGAGGCCATGAGTTCAAAACAGCCTGGGCAACATAGCAACATAGGGAGACCTCATCTTTACAAAAGTTTTATTATTATTATTATTATTAGCTGGGCATGGTGGTAGTCCCAGCTACATGGGAGGCTGAGGTGGGGCACTCGCTTGAGCCCAAGAATTCAAGGCTGCAGTGAGCTGTGATCACACCACTGCACTCCAGCCTCAACAAAAGAGCAAGATCCTGTCTCAAAAACCACAACAAAATAACAAAAAAGAAAAATAGATTATTAGTGTACAGGTTGAGTATCTTTTATCTGAAATGCTTGGGACCAGAAACATTCCAGATTTGGGATTGTTTAGGATTTTGGAATATTTACATATACATAATGAGATATCTTGGGGATGGAACTCAAGTCTGAATATGAAATTCATTTGTGTTTCATATACACTGAGTACGCAGAGCCTGAGCATAATTTTGTACAGTATTTTAAATAATTTTGTGCATGAAACGAAGTTTTGACTCCATTTTCACTGGGACCCACCACATGAGGTCAGATGTGAAATTTTCCACGTGTGGTGTCCTACTGGCACTCAAAAACCTTGCGATTTTTCAGCATATCGAATTTTGGATTTTCAGATTAGGGATGCTCAACTTATATTTCACATTACACTTCTTTGATTACTAGTGAATTGAAAGAAATTTTTAGAAGCCAGGTTAGCGGTTATTGTTTCCAGCAGTAATGGGTACTACGATGATTCTGTATATAATTTCCTTTAAGACCTTCCCTTGCTACTGAACAGAAGGCCATGATGGATTCTGCAGCCCAATCTCTGCCATATGTTTGGTGCTTATTATCAAGCCCAACTACTGAGCAAAGAAAGACGTAATTAGCCTTTGTGGGAATTATTTTAAGCCTTCAACAGTAAAAGGCCTAAAGTTGATTTATTTCCCAGAATTTATTTGTATTTGATGCCTTTTTAAGTCTAGTCAGACTAAATGACCAGACATGGTTTCAACCTTCTACAAAGGAGTTTCTCAAGTTCTAGGAGACAGTCAAAAATAATCGCCTTAGTGTCTTTGCACATCTCTAAGATACCAGTTGAAGACAAAAGATTGAGTTATTTGAAAAGAGACAGAACCACTCGGGCACTAACAGAGGCAGCATGAGTTGAATTTATCTTCAATTACCAGCGGCTGAGATGGAGGCACTGAGTTCTGAGTTGAGAGCTGTGGCTCAGCTGAGGGAACTTAGCCTTTGCTGCTAAGGTGGAAATTAGTAGGAGAAGGTGCTCTCTCTAATAAAGATGTATGTTCCTTCATGGGACTGACTTAATCAAGAAAGTTGCTTCTGCCAGTAATGATCCTAGGCCAGATTTAAATATGTGCTTCCAAAACAAATGCAAGTTGTTTGATTCTAAAGCCATTCTACACATTATTGTGCTCCCAAAGATTTTATTGTTATGCAATGATAGGAACGGATTTTCACCCCCAGAGCACTTGGAAGCACATTGCAATTCCCAGCCTTACTCTCCACCCAAATTGTTGCCCAGATGATTTTGCTCATTTGTGCCATTATTCATTGATGGCACATTTGGAAACAAAATCCTGAGGTTGTCATGGGTCTGCACGTATTTACATAGTTCTCAAATGCCAAAATGATAAACACTGTGCAGATGTTCCATAGGACAGTAACCCAGTCTGCCTTTGGCAGTTTCACACGAGAACGACTAACCACATCAGCTCTGGAGAGAGACACCACAGCATGAGCTCACTGACTTTTCTTTTCATGCAAAAGTCAGGGACTGAAATTAATTAAAACCAGGAGCTTGTTACTTTTAAAGATAGCATGATGATAACCATTCCGAAATGTCCCTCATTCTTGCAACCCCAGCACTTTAGGGGAAGCCAGAAAGTGAGAAAATGCCTGATGGAAGTCTGTAGCCAGAGGCCATGCTTATTTGTATGCCCACGCAAATATTTATTGGGCAAATGTAGTTTGTATTGAATGAATAATTGAATGAATATACAAAGGAATGAATGATTAGGATTTTTTAGTTCTGCATTGACCCAGTTTATGATGCAGCATGTTAGCTATGCTTCCATGCTCCCAACAGCAGCTCAAGCTCCCATGTGTGGAGTATTTATTAGCTGCTCAGCCCTGGGTAGAATGCTCCCCATGCATGGGGAAACACCTACTTCACAATGACACTATGAAGTAGGTATTTCTTTTCTGTTTCAAAAATGTGAAGACCGAAGCTTAGGGAGGAAGATGCAAAATGGCAGGACCAGGATTCAAATTCAAGTCTGCTGGATTCCAAAGCCTGTGATTTTAACCTGCATTTGAGATTGCTGCTTACTTCACAAGAGGTCACATTCAGTGAAAGGTCACCATCTTTTCATGATCTCAATTATAATTTTCCCGGCCAAGGAATCTGATGAGAATAGATTTGGAAGGGTCCTGAAAGATCAGGTGGCGCATGCTCCTTCATTTTGCAGGTGGGGAATCTGAGGTTCTGTCCCGTGTCTGTGGTCATTCAGCTGGCCCTTGGAAACGAGATGCAAGCCAGGCACATGTCAGCTAACATTTGATCCAGTACTTTCCCCATCTCATCATGCTGGAGATACAGTGAAAGCGGGAATCATATAACCTAAAGTAATGAATTTGGATAGTTTCATTGTTTCTAAAAATCACTTAAACTGACATCATGGTAGAATGATCCTTGCACACATAACTCCCACAGTAAAAATAAACATCAAGAGGACAGATGTATGAGAAATACTTTCACTGGAAAATATCATTAAAATGGTGAGAACATGATGAACTTGCCAATCTTGCAATATCTTCAGCAAACACTTGAATATGGCCTTTCAAAAATTGATGTGTATGCTGTCTCTAGGTCCTTGAAAAGTGGGAGAAACTGATAATATATCACTGGTTAAAGCTAAAAGCAGGAGTGAAGTTAAACATGGATAATATGAGTCACCAATTCTTGCTGACTTGTCACTCTGACTATTGAAATGAATCTTTTTTTCCTTCCATTCCTTCCTGCCTACCTCCACTATTCCAACTGAAGCCCTCAACGCCCTTCAATGGGACCAATACTACTACTTCCCCATCAAACTCCTTCCCTCTAGTCCCATTTCTCACGGTTTCTCCTCCCAAATTACCACCACAGTGATTTGTGTAAAACAGCCTCATCATGTTTACTCCTCCACTGAAGACCTCTGCTAGCTCCCCACTAGTCAAAGCTCTTTGGTACTGCTCTCCCCAACCTTATTTCTTTCCTCTCCTCCCTCTCGCCTTATGTTCCAGTAACACTTATTTTCCTTAAGGATCGTCATCTAGAAATGGCCATGCATAAAATTCCTGGGCAGTTTACCCCTTGCACCACAAAGTTACAAATTACATGAGAAGATTGGACAGGACCTCCAGGTCTCCTTCCAACTTCTGATTCTGTGACTAATAGAATCCAAACCTCACAGCCACCAAGATGCTTCAAACTCTCAAATCCCATAAGCCTACGGAAGAGGCATGTAGCTTTAAGAAAAGCTAAGAAGGAATTTTTCAAGGAGGATTAAAAAAGACATAGTAAATACTCCCCACCTTTAATGCTAAGCCAAATTCCCATGATGACAGCCATTGCCTGTCTGCTCATGAATCTGCCCACTATATGAGCAAAATGGTGAATAACCCACAGGCAAATTCTTGCAGAAACAATGTAGAAACTGTGGTGGTTATTAAGTTTGCCTGTGTAGAAAGCTCTCCTACCTAGGGTTGCCAGTTTAAACGTACGATGTATTTTTTTTTGTTAAGTCTGGCAACCCTATTCCTCATCTACTTCCTTTTTTTTTTTTTTTTTTTTTTTTTTTTTGGCTAACAGATACCATCTCCCGGCCATAGGACTAAATATGTAACCAATTCTCATTCTAATGGAGACTGGTCCACATCATGAACATACAACCCAACCAGGGTCAGAGTCATTTCTTGGGGTGGAAATATGCCCTTTGGGCTGTGGTTTCTAACCTGAGGTTTGTGGCAGCCACACTCCTTGTTATAAAATCCTGAGACCAAAAAAGCAAAGAGAAGCTGAGATAGCAGTGAACAAAATAGACATAGTTCTCTGTAGCTCTGAGTCCCCAGTTAGAGCTTCTGAGATCCTGGCTCCTGAAGCTTTTCCTCTAGTGCAGTGTGCACCCCTTTACAGTTACAGGAACTGGTAAATTCCTTTTTCCCCATTAACCCAATCTGACTTGGATTTCTGTTACTTGATCCTGAAAGAGCTCCTGACTTATAAAGAGAGAATTCTGGTTCTGGGCTTTGTCTTTTTCTTAAGTAACATGGTGGATTAGGAAGAACATGCAGGAGACAGGGGAATGATGCCATGAGCACAGTCTACCCCTACTATCCACTTGCAGATTTAAAAGTCATTTATGGCAAACATTGAATTCCAGCCTTCTTTTTCTCTGTTTTTGGATTGTCTTCTTTCCAGTTCCTTAGATCATACAATCAAAGCGCTTCATTTTACAGATGAAAAATCATAAACAAGAAGTTAAACAACTTGTCTTAGCTCATATGGCTAAAACCTAGGTTTTGAAGCAATTATTATTGAGGTTATGAAAATTATTTTAATATGTGCTTAAAATAATAAAAAATGAGAAAGACAGCTTTTATGTCTAAAAATCAAATGTGGTCAATAGGGAAATGTAAATGTTTATATTGCTTTTATGATTATTGATTGTAGCAAATCACAAATTGGAAAGATTGATTGTCTCTTAGTCAGTCTCTTGGCAGTTATGTCTGTGATCATCTGATTTCTTCTGCTACCAGACCCTGCTTCTTTGGTGACTGGGCTGAGAAGATGACCCAGCTTGGTCAGTCATAGAAACTCTATTTTCCTGACCACAGAGATCAGTCCAGAAATGGGTGGATTATTGCCTGAGAATGAACGAATGACCAAAGGGCAGTATAATTACACTCCTTTCCTGAGATTTTCTTTGTATTAGATGAGATGGGGAACATGTTTTCCTCCCTGGTTACTAAACTGGGAGGATGTATGCCTGGAATGCTCTGAGCCCATTTCTCTTACCATATGAGAGAAACAAAATTTGTCTTCAGTTGGAGGAAAAAAAAAAACATAAAAAGAGAAGCAGAAACAAGTGAAAGACCTGGTCTTTATGACTTTCACATCCCCAAATCCACCTATTCCCAAACATGGATTCATCTCTCCCCTTTTGCCCTGTATGGGAGCCAAAAAAATTCTTGTTTTACCAAAGTTATTTAGGTGCAGGTTTCTGACACTTAAAACTAAAAGAATAGTCTGATTTTATATGTGACACTACTTTTCTTTGTTGGCACAGATCATTGAAATTTGCCTGCTTATACTTGTCTAAGTTAATAACAATCTGGTAAAAGCTGACAGAAAATCTAAATTCAATTTGCATTTAGAGGGAAAATCATATCAACCTCACCTAGTATCCAAAAATAAATTTTGACTACAGACTTTAATGTAAAAAAGGTATTTAATTCCATTTACAATGGCTACAAAAAACAATAAAATACTTAAGAATAAATTTAACCAAGGAAGTGAAAGACTTGGATACTGAATAAAAATTGATGAAAGAAATTGACGAAGTTGTAAACAAATGGAAAGATATCCTGTGTTCATGGATTGGAAGAATAAATATTGTTAAAACATCCACACTACCTAAAGCAATCTACAGATTCAATGCAATCCCTATCAAAATTCCAATGTCATTTTTCATAGAAATAGAAAAAGCAATTCTAAAATTCATGTGAAACTACAAAAACCCATGAATAGTCAAGGCAATCGTGAGCAAGAAGAATAAGCTGAAAGCATCACACTACCATATTTTAAACTAGACTACAAAGCTATAGTAAATAAAGTAGTATGGTACAGGCATAAAATAAACACATTGACTAATGGAACAGAATAGAGATCCCAGAAATGAACCCATGCATGTCAATTGATTTTCTAGAAAAATTTTCATATGCTTACACAGGCTGAAATCAATTGATTTTTGACAAAGGTGGCATAAATACACAATGGGAAAGAATAGTCTTTTCAATAAGTGGTGTTGAAAAAACTGGATATCCACATGCAGAAAAATGAAATTGGACCCTTGCCTCACACCATTTACAAAAATCAACTGAAAATGAACTACCGTGCACTTCAGACTAGAAATTATGAAACAAATAGAAGAAAATATAGGGGGAAAATGTCACAATATTGGTCTGGTCAATGATTTTTTTTGGATTTGACCTTAAAAGTACAGGCAGCAAAAGCCAAAAATAGACACATGAGATTTCATCAAACTAAGAAGCTTCTACACAGCAAAGCAAGTAATTAACAGTGTGAAGCAACAACCTATGGTTAGGAGAAAATATTTGCAAGCCACACATCTAATAAGGGGTTAATATCCAAAATATATAAGGAACTCAGAGACAACTCAACTGCAAGAAAACAAAAACCCAATTAAGAAATGGGTGAGGAAGCCGTGCATTCATTTGTTTTCATACTGTTATGAAGAACTGCCTGAGAGTGGGTACTTTATAAAGAGGTTTAATTGACTCACAATTCCACAAGCTTAACAGGAAGCATGACTGGGAGGCCTCAGGAAACTTACAATCATGGCAGAAGGTGAAGGGGAGGCAAGCATATCTTACCATGGCAGAGCAAGAGAGAGAAAGAGTGAAGGGGGAAGTGCCACACACTTTCAGACAACCAGATATCGAGAGAATTTACTCACTATCATGAGAACAGCAAAAGGGAAGTCCACCCCATGATTCAGTCACCTTCCACCAGGCCCCTCCCACAACATGTGTGGATTACAATTTGCAATGAGATTTGGGTGGAGACACATGGCTAAACTATATTATTCTGCCCCTGTCCCCTCCCAAATCTCAAGTTCTCCTCATATTTCAAAATTAATCATGCCTTCCTAACAGTCCCCAGACAGTCTCTGAAAGTCTTAACTCATTCCAGCATTAACTCAAAAGTCCACAGTTTAAAGTCCCATCTGAGACAAGGTAAGCTCCTTCTGCCTATGAGCCTGTAAAATAAAAAACAAGCTAGTTACAAGATACAACGGGAGTACAGGCATTGGGTAAATGCTCCCATTCCAAAAAGGGATAAATTGGCCAAAACAAATAACCTACAGGCCCCATGCAAGTCCAAACCCAGCGAGGCAGTCATTAAATCTTAAAGTTTCAAAATAATCTCCCTTGACTCCATGTCTCACATCCAGGGCATGCTGATGCAAGGGGTGGTTCCCATGACCTGTGGCTCTGCAGGATACAGCCCCTGCAACTGCTTTTATAGACTGGTGTTGAGTGCCTGCGGCTGTGGATGCGTCTACTATTCTGGGGTTTGGAGGATGGTGGCCCTCTTCTCATAGTTCCACTAGGCAGTGCCCCAGTGGGGACTCTGTGTGGGAGCTCCAAAACCACATTTTCCCATCCACACTGCCCTAGTAGGGGTTTCTCCATGAGGGCTCCACCTTTCCAGCAAACTTCTGCCTGGACATCCAGGCATTTTCATACATCCTTTGAAATCTAGGTAGAGGTTCCAAAACCTCAATTCTTGCCTTCTAAACATCCACAGACCCAACATCATGTGGAAGTCACCAAGGCTTGGGGCTTGCACCTCTGAAGCCATGACTTGAGCTGTACCTTGGCCCCCTTCAGCCATGGCTGGAGCTGGAGTGGCTGGTACGCAGGGTGCCACATCCCAAATCTGCACAAAGCAGCAGGGCCCTAGGCCACCATTTTTTTCTGCTAGGCCTTTAGGCCTGTGATGAGAGGGGCTGCCTTGAAGATCTCTGAAATGCCCCAGAGACATTTTCCCCATTGTTTTGGCTATTAACATTCACTTCCTTGTTACTTATGCAAATTTCTGCAGCTGGTTTGATTTTTTTCCCCAGAAATTGGGTTTTTCTTACTGCATGGTCAGCCAGGCTGCAAATTTTCAAAACTTTGATGCTCTGCTTTCCTTTTAAATGTAAGTTCCAATTTCAGACAATCTCTTTGTGAATGTATATGACTGTATGCTGTTAGCAGCAGCCAAGTTACTTCTTGATCACTTTGCTACTTATGACTTCTTTCTGCCAGATACCCTAAATCATCTCTCTCAAGTTCAAAGTTCCACAGATCTCTAGGGCAGGGGCAAAATGCCAACAGTCTCTTTGCTAAAGCATAGCAAGAGTGACCTTTACTCCAGTTTCCAATCAGTTTCTCATTTCCATCTGAGACCACCTCAGCCTGGACTTCATTATCCATATCACTATCAGCATATTGGTCAAAACCATTTAACAACTTTCTATATGGTTCCAAACTTTCCCTCATCTTCTTGTCTTCTAAGCCCTGCAAACTGTTCCAACCTCTGCCTATTAACCAGTTCTAAAGTTGCTTCCACATTTTCAGGTATCTTTTTAGCAGTGCTCCACTCCAAGTACCAATTTTCTGTATTAGTTCATTTCACACTGCTATAAAGAACTACCTGAGACTGGGTAGTTTATGAAGAAAAGAGGTTTGATTGAGTTACAGTTCAGCAGGCTTAACAGGAAGTGTAACTGCGAGGCCTCAGGACACTTACAATCATGGCGGAAGGCAAAAAGGAAGCAAGCACATCTTAGTTTGGCAGAGCAGGAGAGAGAGAGTGAGAGAGAAGGGGGAAGTGCCACATGCTTTCAAACAACCAGATCTCATGAGAACTCACTCACTGTCACAAGAACAGCAAGGAGTAAGTCTGATTTATCATTCAATCAGCACCCACCAGGCACCTCCCTCAACATGTAGGGATTACAATTCAATAATTTATAATTCAGATTTGGGTGGGGACACAGAGCCAAATCATATCAGGCTGAACAAATATTTTTCAAAAGAAGACCTAGAAATAGCCAACAGATACATGAAAAAAATGCTCAACATCACTAATCATTAAGGAAATGAAAATTAAAATCACAATGAGATTTTATTTCACTCCTGCCAGAAGGGCTATTATTAAAAAGATGAAAAATATGTGTTCACACAGATGTGGAGAAATGGGAACCTTTGTACACTGTTGATAGGAATATAAATTAGTACAGCCATTATGGAAAATAGTATGAAGGCTTCTTAAAAAGCCAAAAGTAGAATTACCATATAATCTAGCAATCCCACTTCTGGATATTTCCCCCAAAGATCTGAAATCAGTTTAAAATCAATCTGCACCCCCATGTTCATTGCAGAACTATTTACAATAGCCAAGTTATGGAATCAACTTGCGTCCATCAGCAGATGAACAGAGAAAGATTACAGTGCATATACATACAATGGAATACTATTCAGCCTTAACAAAAGAAGGGAATTCTGTCATTTGTGACAACATGGGTGGAATTGGGGAACATTATGCTAAGTGAAATAAGCCAGGCAGAAAGACAAATACCGCATGTTTTCACATATATGTGGAATCTAAAACAAACTCATAGAAGCAGAGTAGAATGGTGGTTGCCAGGGCTGGGGGGCCAGAGGGATTGGAGAGATGCTGGTCAAAGGGTATAAAGCCTCAGACAGGAAAAATAAATGGGGTAGTTTTTTTTTTTGAGATCTATTGCATGATTTGGTGAATATAGTAACTGTACATTTCAAAGTTTCTAACAGAGTAAATATCAAGTGTTCTCATAAAAAATGGTAAGTATTTCAGGTGACGGATATGTTAATTAGCTTTATTAATTATTCCTCATTATATCAATAAATCATAATATTGCTTTATTTCCCATAAATATATACAATCCTAAATTATGAATTTACAAAGTTTAAAAATTAGGTGACAGGTATAATACTAAATAATTATATTAAAAAAACTTAGAAGAAAATATACAGTAAGTTTTAGAAGATAATCTTAGGGTAGGAAAGGCCTTCATAAGTAAATCTAAAACCCAGAAACTATAAAGAAAAAATCAACAGATTTGACTGGGAAAATACTTAAAGCTGTTGAAATATAAAAGTTGCTATTAATAAAATTAAAGGACAAGTGACAGAATGGAAGAATGTGTTCATAAAATACATAATTCATAATGGATTAATATCCATAAAGTAAAATAGTCCCTACAAGCCAACAAGTGAATATAACTCCATAGAAAATATACAAAATGTATAAATAGGTAGTTTCAAGAAGAAAAAAGAGAAATGACTGATTTTAATCTATCAGTGCAAGGAACACAAGTAGGAGGTTTAAAATGAAATTGAAAAAAAAACAGAATTTTTTTCAATTTTCAAAAAGCATTCCTTTGAGAAATGCACCCTTTGCCTGCAATACCCTTCCCTCCTTTGTTGCCTGAAGCACTCATATCTACTTCTCCATCTCAGGCCCAAGAATAATCCACAGAAATCTCCTTTGTGTGGCCAGGATACCTTACCCATGCATCACTTATGGCACCTTAGTTCATTGTCTTCAGTGTTTGCTTACAGGTTTGCTTTCCCTCACTAACCAAGGGCTGGGTCGTCCACTTTGTCTCAGTGACCAAAACTTATCGCTTTAAATTCCTGTATTTTGTCTAAAATGTGTCTGTAGAATAGACACATTTCAATAAATGGTAAATGAATAACACATAAATGGATTTCCATGGGCACTGTTGGAATCAACACACAGATTCTATAGCAAAGTGCCCAACTTTCTATTTCATTTGGGCTATAGACACTGAAACATACAGTCTTACTGGTGTGAGAGAGGGGGAAAGTAAGAGTGAAAATTCTGTATTTAGTCAATTCTAATATACTACTTTTTGGTGTCATTGCTGTGCATATGTCAACTATATTATCATTATTAATGGTGTGACAAACAAAGGTACTTCCTTGATGTTTCAATGAATAAACGATTCAATGATCATCTGAGAATAGAACTATCTTTCCCTGATGTCAAATGGAAACCTTCTCTCCTTATCTTTTGGTAAGATTTGGGAAGCATCAGCATGAAAACTTGCAGAAAGTGTGTCAGTGGCTTAAAAGATGAGCCCGCATTACCAGCATTCTTGATGCCTAAAGAATACTGTGTGGAAAAACACAGCCATCAGCAATTATGAGTCAAAAAGCGATTAAGGGAGTCAGACTTTGAATGTAAAGAAGTTTTGAAATATATTAACCAATTTTTTACTTGCATTTTTATACATGCATAAGAGTACTATATAATAAAAATCTATGTTTCCATCTAAAAAGCTTTCTCAATGAATATAAAAATAAAAATTCTAGTTAATGAGAAAGCAAAAGTCTTACATCACTGTTGCATAGCTGAGCTGGCAGTAGTTTGTTTTTTCTTTTCGTGGCAGTACATTTAATAATGGAGCATTTGCAATCACTGGCAGATTTCACGAAAATATGGTGATAGTAACACCTAACACATACTAAGCCTTATTTTTTTTCTGAGACATTATACAAAGCACTTTATATGCATTATCTCATTTAATTGTTATGACAACTCTATAGGTAGACTATGATTATCCTCATTTACAGATAATGAAATAGAGACTTAGAGAAGTTAGTTACTGACAGAACCAGCATTTTTCAGTGAATCAGAGCCTGTGCTGTTAATCACTGTTTGAAGGAAGGAGCAACAGCAGTTTCTTAGGACACATGCAGGGCAGTGGATTTGAGAAACACTTTCTAGAATACACAACAATGCATTTTAGTGTCTATCCTATTGAAATTATGATAAAGGCAAATTAAATAAGTGTGAGCATGTATCTCATCTCTATAAATAATAAATGTGAATGTCTATTATAAAAAGTACATGTCAAATGTGGTAAATATTTGTTGTACAATGGGAGATGTGTTTGCAAAACTGTGTATGCACCAACATACAAAGCTGTGACAAAGCCCTCGGATGTGACAGATCTTGTCAGGTCATGTCCCTGTGACAATGGCAGAGCATAGTTCGCCTCTCTCTCTAGCGCAGAGAGGCCAAACACAAGTTGCCATCTTGCATTTTGATGGTAGTTCTACTGTATTTAAAAATCTATACAGCACTAGCTCATGGAATCAATTTAGTAGTAAATAAGTAAACTTCGAAGGGCTGCCTAATAAGGAGTATTAAATCAAATTCAAAAATGCTGCAAATGAGAATCAGCTACTGAACCTGTACAAATATAAACCATCTGGAATGAATCAGCAATCTTAGCTAAAAGTGAATTAACTCTTAAGACTTCTTCTCTCCAACCCTCTAGCAGACAGTCTGTCTTAAGCCCTGAAAATGGACTTGACCTTATTAGAAAAGCATTTGGAAAACTGCTTTATTAGCTACAGAATATCCTCCCAGATGGTAACAGTCAATACAGAAATAAGTTTTAACACTTTTTATAGGCGTCAGGAAAAGCTGTTTGCTTAAACCCTTACTTACATAGTTTTCTGTTTACGAACATCTTTGTCTCTTGTACTGATGTTAGAATGACAGCCTCATCTGAACGTTAATTAGGTTGGGGGTGCACACATGTCTATGTAAAGGTATTATCCATCATGTTTTAAAAGAATACGGCTTATTTGCTCTCATTTTAGCCAGTCTGTATCTCCTCCCAATACCACCTATTTTAGGGTGGAAATACAAGTTTGTAATTTTTTCTCTTAACATAATTTTGATGCTGGTGGGCTGCCATTGTCAGTAGCTGCCATCCTCAATCTCTAAAGGTACAGTAAGATTAGTGGTTGCAACCCAGAGGAGGGCTTTTAGTACTTTCTATATCAAATTCCGTCAATGCTTAACCATTTGTGTCACCAAGAGACAGATATGTATTGTTCCTGCTGTTCCGGGAGAAATGTTAAGATCTTGGCCGTGAGCCTTTGGAAATAACAGCCAGTGGGGTTCTGCTTCAGAGGGCACCGGGGGACATTGCTTGGTGAGCTTCCCTGATGCATTTGAACTTTACCAACAGTAAACTGGAGGTGGGGTTTCTGTTTCCTGGCATATGTTCCTCTCCCTTTTTAGTTTAGTTTAGTTTTATTTTATTTTATTTTATTTTATTTTATTTTATTTATTTTTGAGGCAAGGGAAGAGGTGGGATATTCTGTTCTCTTGTTCCTATCAAGAAGGAATTTTTCTCACCTCTTCTTTGTAAATACAAATCTAGGCTAGTTACTACAGTGTCAGACAGCCAGAGAATTTAATCTATAACAGGTTTAGTTATAATCCTATTAAACGGTCTTCTGTGTTCTTTGAAATTTCGATTAGTGAGGGAAGTGCCCATGTTGAAAGCCATACATTCTTGCATGAAAGGAATTATGGTCCTAGCTGCAGTTGGCCCATAGGATCACAGTATTTTTCTGAGCCCTATCCCATGATGATTTCTCCTCACCTACTAGTCCTCCCTATTTAAGAGTTTTTAAAACTTTGCAAAAAGTGAAAATGCTTTGTGGTTAACTGTGAGAGTAAATCAATTAGTTCTGGATCAGAGCAAAAAGACAATTATCTCATTGGTTTTCTGTGTAGCAAACACTTCATAGTCAGGGACCTTGTCTGTCTTGTTGATGAGTGAATCACTGCTTCCTAAGACGGCAGCTGGCACATCGCAGGCATTTAATAAATATTTGCTGAATGAATGGATGAATGAATGACAATTATTTGGCTAAACTTGAGACATTGACTATAACGCACTAAACATGATCACTTATCTTCTTTATCATGATCATGTGTGAAGAGGAGAGGCTAACATAAATGTTTTTGAAAGCTTTGGAGTGGTGAAATGATATTTCATTATCTAAGCAAAGCAGGTCCATCTACATAGGAATATCATATCCAAATTTGGCAAAGCCAAACTGCATGATAAAGTCCAATAATCCATATGTGAACCCATCTTTGTGGTTCTTCTAAAGTAATCGAAGGATTTTTGCATAGTTACATTGCTCTGCTATTCCATAAACTCAAGGTAGGGAGGCGGGGGTGTGTGGCATCAAGAATCCTTTGTTTTCTGCAGTTGAGGTAAAGATTATTATCACGTTTGCTGGTTTCCAGTTAGACTTTACATGTTCAGGGTTGTACTCTTTTCAGTATGACTTCAAAATCCAGTGATAAAGGATTGAGTAACATTTGATTCTGTGCTGGTTAACGTAGGTCTTCCCAACTATAAAGAGGTTTCAGATAAAGATGTCAAAGTAAGAACTCATCTCTACAAAGGCAATTTGGAAGATAAGGTGACATGCTTGACCCTTCCCACATTTTATTATAGTCTTCCGACATTTTAATTTTCCTCCCCATCCTTTGCTTGTTTCCATTATTATCTCCTTTTCAGCTTTTCTTTCCCTGGCCTTCTTTTCTCTTCTCAGTTTCCTTCTTCCTTTTTTAAAATATATTTTTTAAAAGAACTTGTATTTGCTTTATCTGAGTAGTTTCCAGTCAGTGGTGTTTATTTATTGTTTTCTACCAACAAAGACCTTAAAAAATTATTGCCCTTCCTGAATACCATGTTCAAAGAGATTTTTGTCTACTAAGTTTCACTTAAGTAAACATTCATGACTTCCTCCTGTTTCTTTAAAAAGTCATCAAAGATTATATAATTGCCTCTCAGAGCTTCTGATGAGCATGACGTAGTCAATGTCAATGTTGAAAGTCTACATAAAGGCACTTGAACGTTGGTCTTTTAGGTAATTTTGAGCCTGCATCTCGGTGATCTTGCTGACTAGTAACTAGGCAATGACAAACTCTTCCTAGTCAGATCTACCTTTAACTCAGGAAGAATGAACAAAAAGAAAAGGAGGTCACAGCTTAAAAACAAGACAGTCATGACTGAGTTGTTAAAAAATGAAACCTAGATTTATATTACTATATTTAAATCATTTAACATAATAACTTCATTTTATTGCAAATATGATGCTACCCAGTGACCTTACATCCTTTAGTGATGACAAAGGGATGATAGTGTTTTCCCTCAGGGAACCAGAAAAACAACCAACCAAACAAAAAATGCACTTAATAGTTTGTCCTATAGAGACCCTATTAGAGACTTTTAGAAGCCTGCAGATGTTGAATTAGAAAAGATCTGGAAATTATAAATTGTCTTTCCTTCGTATTGTGTTTATTAAGCTGATGTATTGCAATGTTTACTATTGTTTCATCATCATTAGAGGACTTTCCTGAATTAAGTTGCCAGAGCTGGAATGTATTTCTGGGCAATTAAAAACATTGTCTTTCACATTTTGCTGGCTACATCACTGAGAGGCTAAGTGACCTTATAAATACCTTACATTTTCCACCAAATTTAGCACATTAATAGGAGAAAATTCCCACTTACTTTGCACAAATATAGGGGAAATATAGTGCATGAAGCAATTCCAAACAGAATTATATTAATTGAATACTATGTTATTCTAGATTACTTGAGTCCAAAGGGTAGCAGGAAGAGAGGCACTGAATATAACCCAACTAATTCTGTTAGTACAGAGTATTAGTTTGACTCAGTTACTCTTAGTAATGAGGATTCTTGATAAGGATACAAGGGAATATGATCTTTTTTAGCTAGCCATAATACTCCTTGTCCTAGACCTTCCAAAATAGAAAGATATACCACATAATATTGCCTGGCATTATGAGACCTACTTCACTTCATAGTTAGTATTTATAGTCCCCAAAGAAAAGACTTGATAGGGATCCTTTACCTTGTCTCACATAGAACCACGCTTTGGACAAACTTCCCAGGTCAGGCTATTTGCAAGCTGGTGGTTGTCTCTCAGTGGAGCTCATGAGTGTACGCTTTAGTTTATCCACTAATTTTTAGTTTCATTGTTGTGGTCTAAATGGCAGGGCTGATTTCACCCAAGATATAAACACTAGATATGTGAGCTTAATCCTGGAAAATATCTCTTGAATCTGCATTCTTTTTCCCTACCAAGAAAGAGTGACAACAGGAGATCATTTGGAAACTTTATGGCTTATCCCATAAATGTGTGGGCTGAAATAAGGTTAGATACTTTTCCTAAATTATCTGGTTGAGTCAGTCAAAGTTGTTGGTACTTAACCTCCAAAATAGAGATAATTATGGCTTAATAGACTGTCTCAGAAGGAGAAAAGTCCTAGATTTTATTTTCAAAATGATTATCAATAGACTTACTTGTCATGTTTGAATCGTAAATGCAGATTAAAATAAGGCTTACTTTATGGAGCACCACTCTCATGGAGAGAAGAAGGAATGGCAAGTAAACATCACTCTCTCCAACTGGAACATCCAGGTGGACACTTGGGGATTCATAGAGGAAACAACTCAACCCATAGAGAATGGAGAGGAGCCAGAGAGGGCAACCACCCACCTGGGAGTGGCACAGAGCCTCCACTGCACTGACACAGAGAGCTCCGTGGAGTTTGGGCAGAGCTACTGCTCAGACACATGCAGAGTCCTGGGAGTCTTGGATCCCCAGGCATCCCGGCACCAGTGACTGCATCTCTAGGAATGTGGTAGACAAGAGTGCCTTGCATGCCTGCAGGACAGGGACCAAATCCATGGGGCTGAGCGGCAGATGGTCTGCGGGCCTCATCTCTGCTGCATCTTGCTCAATGGGGCCCTCTGGCCTGGGAACCTACTGCAGCCACCCCAGCCCTGCCTGGCGGTCGGGCCAGGAGTAGCTCTGCACTTCCCTGGCATGCAGCTCCTGGAGGAAGCATTTAGGCTGCCATTTTTGCTGCTTTGCATCCCTCACTCATGTTTCCCTTGGGCCAGGGAGGGAGCACAGTGATTAGGGACAACGTGGACCCCCAGAAGAAGGCAGCAGACTTGCAGGAAAGCGGCCAGACTATTTTCCATTTGGGTTCCCACCCCTGATACTCCTCATTGAGCAGGGCCTCCCAATGACATGGGTTCCAGGCACCCGCAGCCTGGGCTCTCCGATAATTGCTCTGTACTTCCCTGGGACGGAGCTCCCAGAGGGAGCATATAGGCCACCACTTTTGTTGCTTAGCATCCCTCATCCCTCACTTCTGTTGCCTTCGGTCTAGGGAGGGAACACAGTGATTAGGAACTAACATGTGCCCCAGCACAGTGCAGCTGCCTCACAGAAAAGCAGCCAGAGTGTCTTCCACACAGGTCCCCACCCACACCACTCCTCACTGGGCAGTGCCTCTAGACCTGGGACCTCAGTACAACCACCCTGCCTCCATCTGAATACTTCAGTTGGTGGTGGCTCTGCCTTTCCTTGGGGAGGAAATCCCAGAGACAACCCACGGCCCCTCTGCCATGGCTGCTGCAGTGGTACCACTCTTAATGCCCTTGGGCTACGGAGGGAACAAAGGGCCTGAGGGATTTACTCATGCTTCCGGCACACCACAGTCTCCATACAGAAAGGAGCTTCATCTCTTCTCCTTGTGAGCCCTTGACCTCCTGCTCTTCATTAAGCGGGGGTCCCCAGCTCCTGCCAGCTGTGCAGCCACCCCACCCATTGGCTGACCACTCCCAGTAGCAGCAGAACCCCTGCAAGACACTGCACAAGAAGACCATCCCCAAGACACACAGTCATCAGATTATCCAAAGTCAAAACAAAAGAAATATTAAAGGCAGTTAGAGAGAAGGGACAGTTCATCTACAAAGGGAACCCCATCAAGCTAACAGCAAACCTTTCAGCAGGAACCCTACAAGCTAGAAGAGATTAGGGGCCTATATTCATCATTCTCCATTGAGGTGGAGTTCCCAGAGGCAACTGAAAGCCCCTCTGCCACTGCTGCTGCAGTGGTACTGCCCTTGCTGCCCTCAAACTGGGGAAGGAACAAAGACCCTAAATGCTTTACCCATACCTCTAGCAAGCCACAGCCACCCTGGGAGAAGAGGCCAGTCTGTCTTCCCCATGAGTCTCCCACATCTTCTGCTTGTCAACAGGCAGGGTCCCCCAGCTTGGGCCCACAACACAGCCTCCTCAGCCCCCAGGAATATCACACTGATTGGCAGCACCTCTGCATATCTCTGGGGTGAAGAGACAAGTGAAAGACACTCTGTCATAGCCACTGCCAAGGTCTCTTCCCCTGATGCTCCCAAGCTGGGGAGGCAACATAAAGCCCGAGTTCACTGCAAGGCAGTGATGTGTAGCCTGGGATTGCCAAGTTGATATCTGCAGCCAGCACTGTAGTGGGAAAGGAGCTCACACTTTCAGACCACTGAGAGGAAATGTGGCTATAATTGTGAGGAAATACAGAAAAGACACGTGGCTGGGCAAGAGACTACCTATTAGCCATTACACATAAGTGCCATTACAGCTCAAACTTCAACACCAAAAATACTTAGCTAACATAATCCCTTGTGAAACTAAGGACAATAATTCAGCTACAATAAAGACCCCGCACAAAGCCGCAGCTCTCTGAAAACATCCAGGAGAGAAGTCAACTGATGATTCTCAAATTATTCCACAGTTAAAGGAACATCAGCCTACACAGATGAGAAAGAATCAGTGCAAGAACTCTGGCAACTCAAAAAAACAGAGCATCTTCTTTCCTCCAAAGGACCATACAAGTTCCCCAGCAAGCATTCTTAACCAGCCTGAAATGGCTGAAATGACAGAAATATAATTCAGACTATGGATAGGAACAAAGATCACTGAGTTTCAGAAGAAAGTCGAAACCCTATCCAAGTAATCTGAGGATTACAATACAATGATACAGGAGTCAAAAGGCAAAATGACCATTATAAGGAGACCCAAACTGATCTGATAGAGCTGAAAGAAACACTACAAGAATTTCATAATACAATCACAAGTATTAATGACAGAATAGACCAAGCTGAGGAAAGAACCTCTGAGTTCAAAGACTGGATCTCTGAACTAATTCAATAAGACAAAAATAAAGAATAAAAGAATAAAAAAGAATGAACAAAGGCTCCAAGACATATGAGATTATGTAAAGAGACAAAATGTACAACTCATTGGCATCTCTGAAAGAGAGAGGGAGAAAGCAAGCAACTTGGAAAAGATATTTCAGGATATCATTCAAAATTCCCCCAAACTCATTAGAGAGGCTGACATTCAAATTCAGGAAATGTAGAAAACCCCTGCAAGATACTGCCCAAGAGGACCATCTCCAAGACACACAGTCATCAGATTATTCAAAGTCAAAACAGAGGAAAAAATGTTAAAGGCAGTTAGAGAGAAGGGACAGTTCATCTACAAGGGAACCCCATCAAGCTAACAGCAAACCTTTCAGCAGAAACCCTACAAGCCAGGAGAGATTGGGGGTCTACATTCAGCATTCTTAAAGGAAAGAAATTTCAACCAAGAATCTCATATCCAACCAAACTAAGCTTCATAAGCAAACAAGAAGTAAGATCCTTTTCAGACAAGAAATGCAAAGGGAGTTTGTTACCAGCAGACCTGCCTTACAAGAGGTCCTGAAGGGAATGCTGAATATGGAAAGGAAAGACTGTTACTAGCCACTACAAAAACATAACTACATAAACCATTGACACTATAAAGCAACCACACAAACAGGTCTTCATAATAAGCAGTTAACAACATCATGATAGGATCAAATCCACACATATCAATACTACCCTTGAATGTAAATGGGTTAAATTCTGCACTTAAAAGGCACAGAGTGTCAAACTGGATAAAGAAGCAAGACCTAATGGTATGCTGTCTTCAAGAGACCTAGCTCACATGCAATGACACTAATAGCCTCAAAGTAAAGAGATGGAGAAAAATCTACCAAGCAAATGGAAAAGAGAAAAAAGTAGGGGTTGTTATTCTGATTTCAGACAAAACAGACTTTAAATCAACAAAAATTTAAAAAGACAAAGAAGGGAATTAGATAATGGTAAAGGGTTCAATTAAACAATAAGACCTAATTATCCTAAATATATATGCCCCTAACACAGGCACACCCAGATTCATAAAGCAAGTTATTTGACATCTGTGAAGGGACTTGGATAATGCTGGTATTATCCAAGGGATTTATGAAGGGACACAATAATGCTGGTAGACTTCAGTACCCTCACTGACAGTATTAGACAGATTATTGAGGCAGAAATCTAAAAAAGATATTCAAGACCTGAACTTGACACTTGACCAAGTATACCTAACAGACATTTACAGAACTCTCTACCCCCAAACAACAGAATATACATTTCCCTCATTTGCACATGGCACATACTCTAAAATTGACTACACAGTAGGGCATAAAACAATCTTCAGCAAATTCAAAAAAAACACTGTCAGACCACAGCACAATAAAAATAGAAATCAATTCTAAGAAAATTGCTCAAAACCATAAAATTACATGGAAATTAAACAACCTACTCTTGAATGAACTTTGGGTAAACAATGAAATTAAGGCAGAAATCAAGAAAAAAATGTTTTTAACTAATGAGAATAAAGTTACAACATACCAGAATCTCTGGGACACAGCTACAGCAGTGTTAAGAGGGAAGTTTATAACATCAAAAAGTTAGAAAGATCTCAACAACCTAAAAGCACACCTAAAGGAACTAGAGAAACATGACCACACCAACCCCAAGCTCATAAGAGACAAGAAATAACCAAAATCAAAGCTGAACTCAAGGAAATTGAGATGCAAAAAAAAAAAAAAAAAAAAAAAAAATCAGTGAATCCAGGAATTGGGTTTTTGAAAATAATTAGTATTATATATAGATAAACTGCAGCTAGGCTAATAAAGAAAAAAAGAGAGAGAAGATCCAAATAAACATATTTGGAAATAACAAAAGGGATGTCACCACTGACCCCACAGCAATACAAAACCCCTCAGAGACAACTACAAACACCTCTATGCACACAAGCTAGAAAACCCAGAAGAAATGGATAAATTCTGGGAAAATACAACCATCCAAGACTGAACCAGAAAGAAAATGGATGCCCAAACATACCAATAATGAGTTCCAAAATTAAATCAGCAATAAAAAAGCCTACCAACAAGAAAAAGCCCAGGACCCAACAGATTCAGAGCTGAATTCTATCATATATATAAAGAAGAGTTGGTGCCACTCATACTAAAACTATTCCAAAATATTGAGGAGGAAAGACTCTTCCCTAGGGCCTTCTATGAGGCCAACATCATTCTGATGCCAAAATCGGGCAGAGACACAATAACAAAGAAAAGAAAACTTCAGACCAATATCTTTTATGAACATAGATGCAAAAATTCTCAACAAAATACTAGGAAACTGAATGCAGCAGCACATCAAAAAGCTAATCCACCATGATCAGGCAGGCTTTATCGCTGAGATGCAAGGTTGGTTCAATATATGCAAATCAATAAATGTGATTCATCATGTAAACAGAACTAAAAACAAAAAAATCCCATAGTCATCTCAATAGATACAGAAAAGGCTTTCAATAAAATTCAACATCCTTTTATGTTAAAACCATCAAAAAACTAGACATCAAAGGAACATACTTCAAAATAATAAGAGTCATCTAATGACAGACTCACAGCCAGTATTATAGTGAACAGGCAAAAGCTGGAAGCATTCCCCTTGAGAACTGGAAAAAGACAAGGATTCCCACTTTTACCATTCCTATTCAGCATAGTACTGGAAGCCCTAGCCAGAGCAACAAGACAAGAGAAAGAAATAAAAGACATCCAAAATAGGAAGAGAGGAGGTGGAACTATCCCTGTTTATAGATGATATAATTCTATACCTAGAAAATCCTATAGCCTCTACCCAAAAGCTCATTGATGGGATAAACAACTTCAGCAAAGTCTCAGGATACAAAATCAATGTACAAAAATTAGTAGCATTCCTATACACCAACAACATCCAAACTGAGAGCCAAATCAATAACACAATCCCATTCACAATAGCCACAAAAAGAATAAATTACCTAGGAAAACAGCTAGCCAGGAAGGTGAAAGAGCTTTACAATGAGAATACAAAACACTGCTTAAAGAAATCAGAGATGACACAAACACATGGAAAAACATTCCGTGCTCATGGATAGGAAGATTCAATATTGTTATTGTTAAATAGCTGTACTGCCAATGCAATTTACAGATTCAATGTTATTCATATCAAACTACCAATGACATTCTTTTCAGAATTAGAAAAATCTATTTCAAAATTCATATGTAACCAAAAAAGCCTGAATAGCCAAGGGTATCCTAAACAAAAAGAATAAAGCTGGAGGCATCATGTTACCCGACTTCAAACTATATGAAAGACTACAGTAACCAAAACAATGTGATACTGGTGCAAAACCAGGCACATAGACCAATGGAACAGACTAGATGGTGCAGAAATAATGCCACACATCTACAACCATCTGATCTTTGACAAAGTTGACAAAAACAAGCAGTGGAGAAAGGACTACCTATTCAATAAATGGTGCTGGGGTAACTGGCTACCCATATGCAGAGGATTGACCCCTTCCTTACACTATATACAAAATCTACTCATGATGGATTAAGGACTTAAATGTAAAACTCAAAACTATAAAGACTCTGGAAGATAACCTAGGAAATACTATTCTGGACATAGACCCTGGCAAACATTTCAGTATGAAGATGCCAAAAGCAATTTCAACAAAAATAAAAATTGACAAATGGGACCTAATTAAACTAAAGAGCTTCTGCACAGCAAAAGAAACTATCAACAGAGTAAACAGACAATGCACAGAATTGGAGAAAATGTTTGCAAACTATGCATCTGATTCTAAGCATCTATATTCTTATAGATTCTAATATCCAGAATTTATAAATAGCTTAAACAAAGTAACAAGCAAAAAACAAATAACCCCATTAAAAAGTGGGCAAAGGACATGAACAGATGCTTTTCAAAAGAAGACATACATGTGACCAACAAGCACATGAAAAAATGTTCAACATCATGGATCATTAGAAAAATGCAAATCAAAACCATAATGAGATACCATCTCACAACAATCAGAATGGCTATTATTAAAAAGTCAAAAAATAACAGATGTTGGTGAGGTTGCAGAGAAAAGGGAATGCTTATACACTGCTGGTGGGAATGTAAATTAGTTCAGCTGTTGTGGAAAGCAGTGTGGTGATTTCTCAAAGAACTTAAAACAGAATTACCATTCGACCTAGCAATCCCATTACTGGATATATGCCAAAAGGAAAATAAATTGTTCTACCATAAAGACATATGCATGTGTATGTTCATCACAGCAATATTCACTGTAACAAAGACATGGAACCAACTTAAATGCCCATCAAGAGTAGACTGGATAAAGAAAATGTGGTACACATACAGCATGGAATACTATACAGCCATAACAAGAACAAAATCACATCCTTTTTAGCCATTATGCCTAACAAGACAACACAGGAACAGAAAATCAAATCCCGCAAATTCTCACTAATAGGTGGGAGCTAAAGACTGAGAACACGTAAACACAAAGAAGGGAACAGACACCAGGGCCTACTTGAAGGTGGAGAGCGAGAAGAAGGAGAGGATTGAAAAACTTCCTATCAGGTATTATGCTTATTATTTGAGTGATGAAATAATCTGTACACCAAATCCCTGTGACATGCAATTTACCTATAGAATAAACCTGTACTTGTAGCTCTGAACAAGAAATATACTTTCTGTTTCCGTTTTCCTCAGTTTTCCTATCTGTAAAACAGGGATAATAATAGCTTCCTCATAAAGTTGTGAGGATTAAGTTAGCTAATACAAATAAAGTACTTAAAACATCCCTGGCATGTGCTAAGCACTTAATTCATGTTGGATATTATATTATTAATAATTGCAAATATAAAATAAAGAACATTCTACAACAACAGAGAAAGATAAAGACTTCTGAAGAAGGTATGTACTCTGAATCCACTAGATAATCAATTTGAAGAGTAAAGATTTTTAAAAACCTGAGACTGGAAAACATACTAAAATTTTGCTCTTCAAAGTGTGTGGTCCATAGACCAGCAACATTGACATCAGCTGGGAGCTCATTAGCAATGCAGACTCTCCGGCCCCAGCCCAGACCTACCCAATCAGTTATCTTGACAAGATGCCTAGGTGGTTTCTAAGTACATTAGTGTACACTACTGTTTTATGTTTTTTAGATGTAACTTTTTTAGGAAATACTTTTTTTCCCCAACAGGTTTTTATCTTCAGGCGATGGCATTGAATGGAATGTTGATATACCTAATTTTCTTTTATATTTCCTATAAAAATTCCACTTTGTAAAGCTCTATTTATCATGATTGTCCAGGACACACTTTGTAGAAGAGCAACATAGAAATAGAGCAGAAAGAGCAGAAACACCTCAGTTTACATTCCTACCCCTCATTTCTGTCATCAGAGTGAAGGCCAAAATGTCCTCCCACCTGTTGACCAAGAGGCAGACCTGCCTCCCCAAATGCCCAGACACACTGACTTTGCCTTGCTTGCTTGGTACCTAAAAGGAGATGTGTTTCTGCAGCTCCAACGTCAGTTTTCTTTTCTCTTTTAAGGCCAACTCTTTCTCCAATAACATACAGGTTGCTCGTGGCTTTGGAGCCCTCCTCTTGCTTATTACTCCTGCCCAGCGCATGGTCCTGTCTCATTGCTGGCTCACCTCACTTCTGGATGGAACCAGGGCTTGGGAGGGGTGGTCATCTGCACGTGTGGGGGTATCCTCTGCGACAGGCTTCGTGGAGCCTATGAGTGAGACGCATTGCTACTGCCACTTGTGATTGAGAAGAAATTTTTGCCAACAAGGGTATCTGTTGTGGTAGGATGCACAAGCATGCGTGCATGCACACACACACTACACACACATCACAGATACACACACATCCACCACACACATTCATACACTGCACCACACACACACATACACATGGACATATACATACTCCTCTCCCAAGGACACACATTAGTTTTTAGAGAAAGTACATTCGAAATCAGTGTTTTTCAACCTAAGATCTAGGAATGTAGTTTTTCCTTTCCAAGATAACATTTTTTGCCTTTAAAAACAAAAGAGTGTTTAAATTTAGAAGCAGAGGTCTTAATCCTTAGGAAGGAATAGAACCCTTTTCCTAATTGCCCTGTAATTTTTCAAACCAGCCTGTCTCGCAATAGCAATATTTTGATGATTACATTACAGCCTCATCCCCTAAGCTCTGCCCTATCTTATAATCTGAATGAACACCCATCTCCTAATGGCTGCTCCCTGGCCACCCTGCAGGCCTGTAAGAGACTGCTTCGTGTCCCAGGCTCAGAGAGCCGACCTCAAACTCCCCCTCTCTCTGTTCCTCTCTGAACCTGCCTGACAGGAGGGCAAGGAGATTTTTTTCCTCCTGTCACCTGGTGGTAAACAGAGAAGCAGCCCAGACTGAGGGGTCGATTGACTGCCTGGCAGCTGCCCACCACAACAGAACTGGGGTCTTGCTCTCCTTGGAGGTCTTAGCATCATGTTGGCCCCCTTTCTTGTCTGGGGTTGGAGTTGACTGCAAAGCATTGATTCCCTAAGGAATTGGAATGGCGTGAAGGGCAGACTTTTCTTTCTATGCTATTTACTTTGGGATGTTGGCAGACAGTTTTCCTAATTCTAAAGGAAAATCATCTACCTAGAAGACTGTGATGGAAATACAGGACTGGCATCCTGGGAACCTGGTAGTGTACCTCCTTTCTCAGCCTCAAGCCCTTAATTATCAAATCAGCTAAAATACCTCATAATGCTGAAAAACAGTATGTTGTTCTTAAATATGTGGTACATGGTTTATTTCATATTTTTTCACACAATTTATTGTTTAAAATTTATACTCTATCTTGTCTGAGAAAGGATTTCAGGGGTGTGACAAGGGTACATAAAAATAACAAGATAGCATAAATTAGAAATATGTGAAGAACATCAGGGGAAAACAAAGACAGGGACATAAAATGGAACCAGGCTGTAGTTAGAACTTCCTGACATCCCTTGAAGTCTTGCCCTTTTGCTTCAGGAAAATGTTGCAGATTGCTCTTGCAACCTGATAAGGCAAATGAAAGGAAAGGAACATAACTCTCCTTATGACCAAGGCAATCAGTAATAGCATCTGTAGCAGGTGTGGAAAAATCTTTTTGTTTCTAAGGACCACTGACCTGCCAAAAATTTAATCAAAGATTTTGTGTAATACAAGACAACTTATTGTGAGTTTTGTTGTTGTCACTTGGAGATGGACATAGATAGATAGAATAGCTCTATAAATTAAGATATGTATATATGTATGATTATTCCATAAATTAAAAGCAGACACATTATGTATATATAATATAAAAATATTCAATAAATTAGAGCATGTAGAAATCAATCTATTACAGTTCCATAGTATAGTCAGTTCTTTAACCAAAGGAGCAGAATTCCACTCAGTGAGGCCCACAGGGGCTGGAACACACTGTCACAAAGAGAAGGAGCACACAACTATTGCTCTGAGGAGCAAGGAAGCTCAAAGTTTTGAGCTTCAAAATGAGTGAGTGGGTTGGTCTGATTTTAAAACAAGGCAACCTGATTTTAAAGTCTGATTTTAAAACAAGTACTGGCAAGATATGCCTGAAAGTGATGCCTAAAAAGGTTGCTATTTGAAGCCAGTTCCAATGGCTCATTTGTCCACTGGGTAGGGGTGGTGGTGGGTGGAAAAGGTGTTATTCTATGGGCAAAGAACTAAAACCACAGACATCACCGTATAAGATCCAGATAAGGTCTACCCTACCTTTTTAGCCTCATATTTTGTCAGCCTCCATGACCCTAGACACAATCTCAAACATGTACTTACATCCACACACTCACATACACACTACTCACACACATTCATACAAACATGCTCACACACACTAATATGTACACATACATACATTCACGCATAACCATACAATACACAAATGCATATACGTTCACACATACACATACAAAAACACAGTCACATGCATACAGTCATGCAGACACACGTTCATACATAACACACACACTAACACACATTCATACAGATGCATACACTCAAATACACACACATTCACACATACACTGGGCCACTGAAGATTTCACAAGAGGCCTCTCATTGCCAGTTCCAAGCACAAGCTGAACCCCTATTTACAGAGTCCTCCTCTTTTCCACCCTCTTTGCCCTTACTTTTCCCAGAGAACCCTGCTTGTCCCATATGATCCAACTTAAACGTAACTTCCCCCCAGAAGCTTTCTCTCGAAATCCTGGAGTGGTAACTTCCTTCAGACAACAGCTTTCACAACTTTGTTCAAAGCAGTACATAAAAAAGATGCATTGCCATAACATCCAACAAAAAAGATTTGAAAAGTCTACAATGTCAGAGCCCTGCCAGGACACTCTGACACCCCTTCAACCACCTGACACCAAGTACACAGTGTGGGACCAGCACAGGGAAAGCAGAAGAGATTAGAAAATTCAGATGGATGGTAACAGATGGAATATTTATTTATTTCAAACGCTTTTTTGCTGGGAGAGACACATGAGATGTATGTCTTATTTCCAGAGCTGTCTCAGGGGAAACAGCTGTCATGCAGTTTCATTCCAGAACTCTTTAGTACAGTACAAACAACGTAATGGAGGACAGACAGTCTAAATAGCAGACCACAGCAATACAGAGCCACCTCAATTGCAGTTCATTTTACCCTGTAACTTCTTCTTAACATGGAGTGAAATGTTCCCTACAATAAAACAGTACAGTGACCTTTGGGTATTAAATCAGATTTCATGCTCCAGAACTGTGATCAAAATATTCCCATGCTACTTTTTCCTCCCAAATGGAACCCAAGTGCTTTAAGAAAATTTACTGAATCCTTGAAAACCTAATGATCCTTTAATAGCCTTAGGTAAGTTACTGCAAAATTTAATTTCTGCTAACCTACCTGAGATTACAAACAGAAAAATAAATGTGTGGTACTTACCTGCCTGCTGCATTATCCTCTCTGACCCACACTTCAGAGTGTGCCATACTCTTGTAAAAAACAATCAGAGATGCCTATTGTCTTGCAGTGACTCTAGGCACCTGTAGCGTTGACTTTTGTCCCTCTTGGGCCATAGATAGAGAGACTCATGGTTCACCCTTTAAGAGTCCATCTATCTTGTTAAGAAGGTCATTCAACAACTTTTTTTCTTAACCAGAATGAAAATTGACTTGTTTCTGAGAGTCTGATCATTAAAAACAAAATAATAGACACCAAGGATTATATATTTATTTAAAACATTGTATCTGTACATTTAATCATTTATTGTATAGTTATGGTTTAAAATGTGTGTGTGTTTTTTTTAAATCTCAGATCTCTATTCTTCCCCTGCCTTTTTAGACAGCAGCACCATGCTTTCCTTTTAGTGAATTATGTCTCCCCACTTTGTGGGCCCTTGGTGGGGCCATTAATCAAGGCATGCTTCTCTCCTCTAGTCAAAGGGCAGGCCAGTGAGCAAGGCTAGACCAATTTTGAGTTAATTGATAGGAAAAGAAAATAGTTGGTGCTGACCCCTTTCAGGGCTGGAACCCTGATGAGTTAGTATCTAATTAGGGGCCATAGATTGGTTTCTGCTATCTGGTTCTCCGGAACTACCCTGAATGCTGTTCCCTTCCCAGCTTGGGCTTGCAGACTTTCCTTCAATTTTGTATGCTACTAATACCTTTTTAATGTATATATTCTTTTCTGCTTGATAAACCAGAATAAATTTTGGTGCTTGGAACCAAAGAATCCTTATTAGGAAAGAATTTACAACCAGATGTGATGTTAAGGAAAAAGACAGGGAACATTACAAAAATACAGAAAACAATAGCTAACTGTGTTAGTAAGAAACAATGGGAGGATAGCTAGCAAGAATCACAGCCAAAACCATGCCACAGACTCAGTCCAGGGAGAGGAGGCCACTGCTGGTACCAATCTTCACCAACTGGTGCAGCAGCCCTGAACTCTGGATGTCACTGCTGTCCCCATGGCAATGCTGCCTTTGAATAATGGATATCGTTGCTACCCGTTCCGCCAAAACAGAAATTTTTACTGTCCCAAGTAAAAGATCCAGTGCATCTAATTGACTGAGTCAAGGTTACATGTTCACATCGCAGCTTTCTAAGGGTGTTAGAGTTATCTTGCCATTTCCCCTGCTATGGTGGAAGGGTGAGTTCTATGGTACAGAATTCTGTATATTTAAGAGGGAGTTTCTGCTGCTGGGAGCTGCTGTCTACAATTTTTAGTGAAATTATTGGGTGGAGTCAGAAATGAGTCAGAACTGAGCATTACGAGAAAGATTGCGAAAATATAATAGGTAATACAATTCCCAGTTAGTAAACTTGATTGAATTATAAATTTCATTCCACATCAGAAGCCCCAAGACCAAGGTATCCATCCAAGTTGCACCTGCATTATTGACCCATGGAAACTTTGAGAGAATAAATATTTGCTGTTTTAATATACTATGTTTAAGAGCAATTGACAACTAATAAACACTCCAATTAAAAAACAGGGATATTTCAACTGAATATAAAAGTAAGACTCAACTATATGCTGCCTACAAGAAACATACTCTATAAAGACATAAATAGTTTAAAAGTAAAAATGTGGAAGATGTATCAGGTTAACAATGATGAAAGATAGCTGGAGTGGCTCTATTAGTAATAAATAAAGTAGATTTCAGAGCAAAAATATAATCAGGGAAAAATAAGATCATTTCATAATGATGAAGGAGTCAGTTCACCAAGAAGACATAATAATCCTAAATGTTATTCACCCATAACAGAGCAAAATATATGAAGCAAAAACATATAGAACCAGATATATCACAATTATACTAGAAGATTTCAACACCCCTTTATCAATAATTGACAGAATAGTTAGAAAATTAGTAAAGTTATAAAAGGCTTGAACAATACTCTCAACCAACCCGATCTAATTTTTTTTTTTTTTTTTTTTGAGACAGGGTCTCATTTTGTTACCCAGAGTAGAGTACAGTCGCACAATCATGGCTCACTGCAGCTTCAACTTCTCAGGTTCAAGTGGTTTTCCCACTTCAGCCTCCCAACAGCTGGACTACAGGCATGCACCACCATGCCCACCTAGCTTTTAATTTTTTTGTGAAGACTGGCTCCCACTATGTTACCCAGGTTAGTCTCAAACTCCTGGGCTCAAGTGATCCTCCTGCATTGGCCTCCTAAAATGCTGGGATAATAGGTATGAGGCACTGTGCCCAGCCAACCTGACTTAATTGATATGTATAGAATATGCCACCAACAGCAGAATATACATTCTCTTCAAGTACACACAGAACATTTAGTAAGATAGGCATTCTGAATTATAAAATACATCTCAGTAGATTTAAAGGACTTAAATCATGTTCTCTGACTATAGTGAAATTAAATTTTAGATCAATAACAGAAAGTACACTGGAAAAAAACCCAAGTATTTGAATACTAAATAACACATCTCTAAAAAAAACTTAGGGGTCAAAGAATAAATAAAAGGAAAATTATAATGTATTTTGAACTGAATGATAAAAACACAGCATATCAAGATTTGTGGGGGCAGTGAAAGCAGTACTTAGAGGGAAATTTATAGTGCTAAATGCCTATATTAAAGAAAAGAAATTCTCAAATTAGTGACCTTGGTTTCCATGTTAAGAAACTGGAAAAACAAGAGGAGACAAAAATATAAGTAGCGTAAGAAAGAAAGTCTCTAGTAGAAGTAGTAAACAAGTAAAAAGTATTAGAAGAGAGGAAATTATAAATATCAGAACAGAAATCAATGAAATAGCAAACAGAAAAAACAAACAACAAAGAGCAAACAGGAAAAAACTTGTTCTTTGAAGATATCAGTAACATTGATAAATGTTTAACTAGACAAATACAGAAAATAAGAGAGAAGACACAACAAAATTACCTTATATCTATTAAAGAAATATAATTTTAATAAATTTGAATCATCATAAAGAAGACTTCAAGCCCAGATGGCTTTGTTGGCAAATTCTACCAAACATTTAAGGAAGAAATAATACCAATTCCACATAAAATATTCCAGAAAACTAAAGGAGGAGGGATAATTTCCTACTCCTGCTATGAGGCCAGAATTATGATACAAAAGATAGGCAAAGATATTATTAAAAAAAGAAAACTGGCCGGGCATGGTGGTTCACACCTGTAATCCCAGCAATTTGGGAGGTCGAGGCAGGTGGATCACCTGAGGTCAGGAGTTCGAGATCGGCCTGCCCAACATGGCGAAACCTCATCTCTACTATAAATACAAAAAATTAGCCAGGCGTGGTGGCAGGCCCCTGTAATCCTAGCTACACAGGAGGCTGGGGCAGGAAAATTGCTTGAACTAGGGAGGCAGAGGTTGCAGTGAGCTGAGACTGTGCCATTGCACTCCAGCCTGGGCAACAAGAGTGAAACTCCGTCTAAAAAAAAAAAAAGAAAAAGGAAAATTAAAAAAAAAACTATAGGCCAAATTCCTCATGAACATAGATGAAAAATTCTTTTTTATTTATTTATTTATTTATTTATTTATTATTATTATACTTTAAGTTCTAGGGTACATGTGCATAACGTACAGGTTTGTTACATATGTATACTTGTGCCATGTTGGTGTGCTGCACCCATCAACTCGTCAGCACCCATCAACTCGTCATTTACATCACAATACAAAACAAAAATATCATGGCCAAGTGGAGTTTAGATGAGGACTGCAAATTTGATTTAATAGTTGACAATTATTCAATGTATTTTTAGCATATTAACAGACTAAAGAAGAACAGTCATATGATCATTTCAATAGATGCAGAAAAACTATATGATGAAATCCAACATCCATTCATAATAAAAACTAGAAATAGAGGAAATCTGAAAGAAATTATGTGGCTGACATCATACTTAATGGTGAAAAACTGAATGTTTTGCCCCCATCTAGGAACAAGGCAAGGATGTTCATTCTCACTTCTCTTCAACATTGTATTGAAGGTTCTAGCCAGGGCAATCAAGTGAGAAAAAGAAATAGAAGACATATACATTGGAAGAGAAATAGAACTAAAGTTGTCCTAATTCACAGACGGCTATGATCATCTTCAAAGAAAATCTGAAAGAATCTACAAAAACTGGTAGCAGAACTAATAAGTTTCAGGATATAAAGTCAGTATATAAAATTAATTGTGTTTGTAAATACTAGCAGTGAAAAATGGGAAATTAAAATTTTTAAATTATCAGTTATATAAGCATTAAAATATGACTAAGGGATAAATCTCACAAAAGATGTACAATGTCTATAAACTGAAAACTATAAAACATTTCTGAGAAAAACCAAAGAAGACCTACATAAATAAAGCTACATACCATGTTCATGAATGGGAAGCATCAATATTGTTAAGATATTAATTCTTTCCAAGTTTATCTATAGATTCAATAACAATCCTGCTAAAAATTAACAACAGAACTTTTTGTATAAATTGATAAGCTATTTCTAAAATTCATGCAAATATACTAGAATAACTAAAACAACTTTGTAAAAACAAAAGAATAAAGTTAAAGTACTTACATTTCCTGGCTTCAAGACTTACTATAAATCTATAGTGAGCAAGATGGGTGGTAAAGATAATAGATCAATGGAACAGAAAAGACCCATTAAATAGACCTATCCATATAAAGACTATTATATTTCAAGAAATGTGTAAGTATGGAGAAAATGTGTGTTTTTTCCTACCCTTTTTAACAAGGGTGAAGAAAGGATGACACAAACAAGGAAGCCTATTTGATCAGGGAATTTCAGTTTGATCAGGGAAGATGATTGGAAAGATCATAGTAAGGTTTTTAATTAAAAGACGATTCTGCTTCTGTCTCTATATAAAGTAACCTAGATGAGGTGACTAGCTGAGGTCAGGATGAAAATTAAAGAGAATGAAATTTTATCCTTTGAAAATTAAAGGAGTTCAGCTTCTTCTTTGGGTTGTCTGTCCTATGGAAAGTTTGATGCCTACCCTAAGATTCTGGCAACTTTTCAGGAGCTGTATGAGTTTTCTATGGCTGCAGTAACAAAGTTTCAACAAACGGAATGTCTTAAAACAATAGTAATTTATAGTCTCACAGTTCTGGAGGCTGAAAGTCTGAATTCAAGATGTCAGCAGGGCCATGGTCCCTCTGAAGGCTCCAGGGAAGAGTCTTTCCTTACCTCTCCAGCTTCTGATGGCCAAGCCACCTGATTTGTAATGGCATAACTCCACTTTCTGTCTCCATCTTTGCATGGCCTTCTTCTCTCTGTATCTCTTTGTCTTCTTCTCTTTTTATAAGGAGAACAGCTGCTAGATTTAGGACATCATCCTAAATTTAGGATGATTTCTTCTTGAGATCCTTAATTGTATCTACAAAAGACCCTGTTTCCCAATAAGGTCACATTCTGAGGTTCCGGGTGGACATGAATTTTTGAGGGACATTATTCATGCTACTGGAAGAGCTCATAGTGTCATGGTTAGTTGTGACTCTAAGTTTCTGCTCATAATAAAATATTAATCTCAAATATCACATGTTCTTACTCATATACAGGAGCTAAAAATGTTGAGCTCATAGAAGTAAAGAGGAGAACTGTGGTGACTAGAGGCTGGGAAAAGTGGAGTGGAGATAGGGAAAGGTTGATTAATGGACACGAAATTACAGCTTTATAGAAGGAATAAGTTTTAATGTTCTCTAGCACTGAAGAGTGACTTATAGGTAACAGTAATTTATTACATATTTCAAATAGTAGAAGAGAGGATTTTGAATGTTTCCAACCAAAAAATGATAAAAGTTTGAGGTGATGGACGAGCTAATTACCCTGACTTGATCATTACATATTGTATACATGTATCTTGTATACATGTACCGAAATATCACTCTGTTTCCCGTATATATGTACAATTATTATGTATCAATTAAAAACAAAATTTAAAAATCTTAATCTCACATCTCATTTTCCATGGATATATTATTTTCTTTGCTAGATACCAGCCAAGATGTAGAACTCAGTCTCTTTCCTTGATGTGCCCCAAATCTGTTCAACTAAGTTGTTTATGAGCATAGAAATTATAGAGAAATGGATGATGCACACACTTCAGCAACACACACATTAACTTGGAGGATCAGAAATTTGTGTTCTTAAGTGCCCCTTGATAGTCTAGGCATGGTGGCTCATGCCTGTAATTTCAGCACTTCGGGATGCTGAGGTGGGCGGATCACCTGGGGTCAGGCCTAGCTACTCAGAAGTCTGAGGAATGAGAATCACTTGAACTCATGAGGCAGAGGTTTCAGTGATCCGCGATCACACCACTGCACTCGAGCCTGGGCTAGAGAGCGAGTGAGACACCGTCTCAAAAAAAGAGAAAAACAAGTTAAAAAAAAAAAAAAGTGCCACTTGGTGAGCTTGCTTCTGGAAATTTTTCATTCTCAAACTCATCAGAACCCAGAACACTGTTTTATTCCTGTCCCCGTTCTCCTTTCTACCTACCCTGCTATCTTTTCTTCCTGGCTCCTCCCTTCTGCCTGTCCCCTACTCATCTCCCCCGACTCTAATTATTTTTGTGAGGTTTGTTCAGTTTGTTTCACTGTCCTTTCATATCCAACCCTCAAGAGGTCATCTTCTATGTGTATCAAAGAGTTCTATTCCACAGAAATAGTTCTCTCCCAGAGGAACCCAGGGGCCATCTGTCAAAATATTAATATTAGTTGTTTCACCCTACTACAAGGCAAAGAAGAATGATAAATAGCACAAAAATCAGAAACGTCTGGACATAGATTGTGAAATCTACTCTTTGAAGGGGCTGAACATTTTTATTTCAATTAAGTTTCATTATAATACACTTGGGAGGCCCGTTTAAGTAGTTAATGAGCTAAGGCACTGATTGAGATAGATGTGTTTATTGCTGCCTCACTAATAAGAAACAAAATTTTATACGCACGCGTGCGCGTGTGTGTGTGTATGACATACTTATGGTATATGTATGTATATAATTAGCATGTAGATATTTAATCAGTATGTATGTATATGTTATATATACTGCTAGTATGTATATATTAAGTACATAGTATATATGTATTTAATTAGCATGCATATATATTATGTATATTATATATGTATATGTTATATATATACTGTGCGTGTATACATTATGTATATTAGTGTTTGTGTACATAATTAATATATGTATACTACTGATGGTATGTGTTAGTAAGCACTTTGCTGAGTAATATCCATTGAGTTCCTTATCTAATCCTCATAATTAGGAGTTAGCTATTGTTATTTCCTCCACTTTACAGATAAGGAATTGAGACTTAAAGTTGTCAGATGTCTTTCCCAAGGTAAGTAGTTAGGAAATGACAGAACCTGTCTCTAGTAGTGTTCTCGCTCTTAACCCAATGATTATCACTGCTGAAGAACGTATACTAAAATGTTAACAGTGGCTATATCTGGAGGAAAAATAACATTTGATTAAAATATGCTTTTCTGGATTTGTTAAATTTTCTCCAGTGAACACATATGACATTTGTAATAGGAAGCCTGCTCCCCCCCCACCAATAAATTTTATAAAGAGACAATCATGTCAGTTTCTGAACTGATTGAAAATGCAGTGCTATTATTTTTAAAAATCAACATTAAACTATAATAATATTACTGCCTAATATTTTGTATATTGCTTTATAAAATACAAATTATGTTTATATGCATTTCTCTTTGAGTCTTTCCAATCTCTGTGGATTAGAAAGGTAAATATAATGAGGTATTATTATCCCCCCTTTTGTTTGTCAAATGAAGATGAAAGAATCAATTCACTCTCTGCTCTCATAAAATCATGAAAAAAACTAGCCTGACTTCAAGCTTCCTAGGGACTGGGGCCATATCTGAAATGCCCTTGCAGCTACATCTCCAACCCATAGCACAGAACTTACCACATAGTAGGTGCTAAACAAAATTTGAAACAATGAAATCCAGTGCCTTACTCTTGGTCATGTCTTCTACCCATTGACCTCTATCTCTGGCCAGCTGAAATGTAATCTTTTTATTTGTACTCCCCAATTAGGACTTTAAAAGTTTGTTTTCTTAGACACCACCCTTAAAAGGGATTGCATACAAAAATGGAGGAGTTGCAGAGAGCCATTTTAGCATTTGTGTATATAGTAAAATATACATAATAAAATTCACTATACTCTACAGTTCAAGGACACTTAGTAAATTCACAATGTTATGCAACCATCACCCTGATCTAATTCTAGAATATATGCATCAACCCCAAAAGGAAACCCATACCCATTAAGCAGTCACTTCCCAACTCTCCATTCCCTCAGTCTCTGGCAACCACTATACTGCTTTCTGTCTCTATGGATTTGCCTCTTCCACATAGGTCAGATAAATAGACTCACACAATATGTGGTTTTTTGTGTCTGGCTTCTTTAACTTAGCATAATACTTTTGAGGTTCATCTATGCTGTGGCATGTATCAGTATTTCTTTTATTTTCATGGCTAAATAAAGTCCATTGGGTGGATATTCCACTGAATCATTTTCTAAGGGGAGAAAACAGGTCCTAGTACAAAGAGATGTTTGCCCAAGGAAGAGGAAGTTCACTCAAGCTTGTCTTCACTTGGACCTGCCAACTCAAGAAGAGTTTGTTTCAGGAAGATGCTAAGGAGTTATTCTCCATATCTGTGGAGAACAAAATGAAAGGAAATCCGTGGAGGGCAGAAGAGATTCTTGGCTGAGCATAAGGGAGAAGTTCGTGATGATCTGGGCAGTTAAACCAAGAAACCCAATCGGGACCACCAGCCTTGAGAAAGAGAAGCGTCATCCCTTCATTCCAGATCAGTATTTGTGGGGCGTTTACCACCTAGAAGCACAGGACTAGGTCAGGTGACATTTCAAAATCATTTTCACACTGTAATTCTAGGATCATGGGAAGGAAAACTTAAAGGATTGAAAAGTAAATCACAGAGAGTTTGTGAAGATAGAAAACTGACCACTTAGGTAACTGCATAAATAGCTTAAAATTACATAAATTGGCTATAATGTTAGAAAGGGGCATGTGACATTCTAACAGAAAAACAAATTAACTAATGGAGTAAAACAGCAATTGATGGCATTGATTATAATTTATAGTGCAAAGAAAAAGGTCAACTCATCTCCTGAATTTTATTTGGGTTAATGATAATTATGTTTAGGTAAAAAGAAATGAAAATCCTAATTGCAAGATAATGTCAGCTCTTTAGAGGACATCTTGTGCCCAACCTAAAAGAGAGAGACAGAGAGAGAGAAGAAAGCACAATTAGTATTTCCTTCATTTCAAACCCAAGTTAATGTAAATTATCTGGCAGGCAAAATTATCTGTGCAGATTTAAAATATTATAAATTCTCAAATAATTAGACTTAGATATCTTAAGAAAAACACTCACCAGTGCTTTCAAATCAGTTTTAAGTCCTAATCCTTGTATGCTTAAATAAACATCGCACACACAGATGTAGTGTGTGAAGCAGGCTCTGCTTTCAGAGGGGAAAGATTACGTTTCTGTGTTTACCCAAGAGCTGACTAAAACACATTCCATTTGGCCGGGACACACAGAAATCAGTTTGAGAAACTGCAAAGGGAACTTTATGTGTTTTAACATAACAGCCTGAACGTGGTGTATATTTTACAGATATCATGAGAAGTTTCTCTCTTCCACCTTTTACTGAGCCATCAAAGAGGCAATTGTGTGAACGAAATAACACAGTAACATGTCACATTCCATTTACATCGATTTATCAAATCCAGGAAGAAGACTTCGCACTTTCTGGACTAGTGATCAGCACTGGGCCAGGATGAAAAGCTGAGAAATGGAGAGTTTTCAAGGAAAATACACATTACAAATAAGTACCAAAAAATCATTTTTTTTTTTTTTTTGCACATACTTTTACCTTTATTGACTTAGGTTTTGAAAAGTTAATCTACGGTGGCAACATGATTTTTGGGGGCCTTAGGCACCTTTACTTTCATGGATCCCATTCTTCATTAAAAAATATTAAAAATTATATTCTATGACTGCATTGGTATAGAGATGAATATAATCCAGGGTGGTTTTATTCTTATATATTCACTATTATTCTATTCAATAGTTTCTCCTGATTTTAAAAGAAATGAAAATAAAACCATTTTCATGGGCCCCTAGAAAGGTTGTGGGCTATAAATCTGTGTCTGCTGTGCTTGAGGGATACATCAGGCCTGAGTTATCCAGGACGCAAATAGCCCATATGGTGAGCAGAGGTCTGGACTAGGCCCAGGGGCAATGCAAAGAAGCATAAGATGTAACATAAAATGCAGTCGAATTGAGGAAACTTTCATTCATAGAGGGATAAGGAGCTAAAGATTGATACGAGACAGTGGGAATTATGGGGTGGATGGGAAGGACAGACAGGGGTGAAGGTGAAGGGTGAAAAAGGTGAAGGTAGCAGATAATGTAGGAGGTTATTGCTGTATCCAAATTAAAGTTTTAAGGACTTGAGTGAGCTTGACGACAGTGAAAATGGTAAATTAAGAAAGAAAAAGACTTGAGAGAAAGGACATAAAGAACAAGGAAGGGGAGGAAGTCACCAATGATGCTGTGGTATTAGATGGCATCTTATACCTCAATTCTTAAAGGTTTTATGTCACATTATTATGATTTTCTTACATGCTGGCCTTCAATATTTCATTTAAAATGTTCTCTCTTTATTTCCTGTTCCCACAAAAAGACATAGCCAGACTTATAAGTATAATTAAAATGCGACTTCAATTGAGCTATGTGACCATGTTTCCATCTTGTTCTTAGCAGCCATCTCATTCGCTCCCTACACCCATCCCCAATACTCTGCATTTGTCAAAAATGGAAGCGCATTTTAAAAGAAGATTGGTTCAAATTCATGTATCTGGCCTTTTAAAATTGTGGCAACCTGGTCAAAATGTCCTTGCCACCCATCACATTCTGAGCCGTTCCCTAGTAACAGATACTGAAGAGATGACCCATTTGAGTGGAAATTGAAATCAGCATTTCAATACTATTTTTGGTTGGTTTCAAAGCCATGTGCTCCTTCCTCTAAAACTGGCACCAAGCACAGTGGTAACTTGTAGTACTTTGGAATAACCTTCCAAATATTTTTAGTGTTTTCTCTCTGAAAATATATCAACGTTCCAAAAAAGGGAGATGAATGGAAAACCCAGACCCAGGAGATGCTCAGAGATGCATTCAATATGACCAATTATTTAGGGACCAATTCCCCAGACCCTGTTTTAGGAAATTCATGAATGATAAAGATGGCACATGCATCAAAGAGCCTATAGCCACTGGAGAAGAGAAGCAAGCAAAACAGATGATGACAACATGATGCAGTATGTATTCCTACGGAGCAATATGTATGCCCGGGATGCAACAGAAACACAGAAGGAGTTTGCCTAATCGCTGAAAGGACGAGATGCAAACGATCCAGAAAGGTTTATAAGAAAAGGTGGTAGGCAAAGACTGTTAGTTGCGTATTTAATATTTACTCTTTTCCTTATTAACATGATGCCAATTTTTATTCAGTGTAGCGATATGCTAAGCTGAGAGATTGTATTTCTCAGCCTAATGAACATATGACTACGTTTTGACTAGTGAGAGGTAAATGGGCATTTTCATGAGTTTTCCATGAAGGCTCCTTACAGGGAGAAACAGAACTCTTTCTTTTTCCTTTCCTTTCTTCTTCCTTTCTACTTGGAACGTGGATGTGATAGTTGGAGCTCCAGCAGCCATATTGGATGATAGGTGAGCTTGAGAATAGGATCCAAGGACTAAAGATGGCAAAGCAGAAAAATATAAGGAATTTGAGTTCCTAATGATCATGGTGCCAATTATACAGTTCTAGACTGCCTCTCGACCCCTTTTACATAAAACTAACTAACTAAATAAACTCATATACCCTAGCTATTATTCTTTTGGGCCTCCTTAATGCTAACCTATATTGTGCTCATTGAGCTAAGTTTTGAGAGATTAGTTAGAATTGACAATGTGGACAAGAGGCAGAAGGGAAAAGCTTTGGCAAAGCCCCGGGAGCATGAAGGCATATGGAGTATTCAAGGACTTGAAGGTGGTTCTGCTTAGTAATGAGGTTGAGAAATTGAGCAGCTACTCTCTTGCAGGTAGACTACCTCTACCACTACATCTAGGTCTTTAGTCTTTAGTCATTAATGTGTGGCCTCATCTGAGGACTGCCACATACTTGCTCGATCCAGGACACAGGTGAGAGCATTTGCCTTAATGAGATAGAGAGAGACTACCTGCACAGTAATAGGAAGGAAAGAGGATGAGGAGGGAGGAGATGCCAGGAGAGGTGTATGGTTAGAAGCTTCTGCATCTGTAGGTTGATATTGTTTGTTTTCCCTATGAAAGAGAGAGCCTGGAAGAGATGGGGTTTGAGGAGAGCAGAGGAAGTTTGAAACAGCTGCTGCTCATTTATGCCTTTGTGTCCTTGTGTATCAAGTATTCCCCAATTAAAATGATTTCATGATTCCCCTCCTGCTCCTGTCTACCTGATCAAGAATTTGTTTTGATTCCTTCCTATTGAATCTCCACTGTGAAGACTTCCTTGGCTGCTGGGACAAGCTCTCCTTTCTCTGAACTCTTTTACCCTGTATTGCCCAGTCATCATAGAGAGCGTTGCTTTGTGTTGTATTGCATCTGTCATTGTCCATGACCCTACCTTCAATCATGGTGATGAAGAAAAAGAGAAAGAAAAAAAAAAAACAGAAAGTGTTTTAGAATGACCTGGACCTATGACCTTGGATATTCAATCTCTCTAAGCATCATTTTCCTCAACTGCACAATGAGGGAAATGTAGCTATCTTGAAAAGTTGTTATGAAGATTCAGAGTATGCATGTAAAGTGCTTAGCACTGTGCTGGGTGCATAACAGGCATTTAACTGGAGGTGGCTTTTGGCATTATCTCTACAATATGTAGTATACACTTAATAACCACTCTCAGTTGAGGCAGATCCAGACCCCAGGGTCTCCATACATTGTAATCCTAGACCAAGTTGTCCATCCATTGGAAACTTCTGTCCACAGCCCCTTTGCTGCCTCAATGACCATATCACCTCTTGATGATAGAAGGATCCTACAGTTCACTCTGGTTTTTAGTAGGGGCTGAGTCTCAATATAGGTAGGGCCCAGCACAGTGAGGAACATACAGGGAGCACTCAATGCATCCTCATTTCATGAATGAATGAAAGAATGAAGAATGAAATAATTAACGAATAAAAAAAGAACTTCTTTTTGGGAGAAAGCTGTTCCCTTTCCCTTGATTTCCACTTGGGTTGAATATCCCTGTCCTTGCAAAAATTAGGACTTGGGTGCTTGAAACTTTATCTATGCAACTTAACTCCTCATTTCTTTATTTTTGTCAATCTAGTTTGGATACAACAGGTAGTAAAATGCAAAGGAAGATCTCTGGGAAAAACAAGACTCTTAAAAACCTTTTGAAAGACTCCTGAGCAGGCCAAGTGTACATTTAGCTCCTACTTGTACTTCAGCAGGCAGCAGTGACACAAAAGCTGGGCCTGTGTTCCTGCTCCACAAAGCACCTGATTCATGAGACAGCTTTGCAGGAATTTAATTAGTGAAGGAATGTGCAAAGCTTAAGCGCTTCAGATGTCATTAACCATTGGGGAGGGGAAAAGGAGTCAAGCAAGGCCTAACAGATGTTTGATTCAGCCTCGTTCCTGCAAAACAGATCATTGCACACATCGTTTTTCTATTTGGGTAGCTCTTGGGTAAATCTTGTTAATGATATTTCATTGTTTCAGGAACTAGTTTAACATGTGTCCGGTTTAAAGCAAAGAGAAATGCGCCTTCTGCCTCTCAAGGGGAAATAGGCTGACATTTTTTTAAAAATCTGTTTATTTCACAATTGCTTTTCTGAAGTCACTATTTCAACACATTGCGTGTTGAATCCATGAGTTGAATGAACATGAATCTTTAGTTTCAGAAAGTGAAATTGTGGTCAGTCTGTGAAGGAACTGCATGTTTTGGTTTTGATGGCTCTAAGTGTTTAATAGCACTTTACTCTATCTAAACCGGATTGCCATTTTGTTCATAGAGAAGTATGCTGTAAGGTTGTTAGCTTCAGTGGCCAGCCATCAGGACAGCTTCCAGTCCTCGGTTGGCAGTAAAGGCCTCAGCTGGCCTCAGAGGCGGAGTGTTGCTAGAATAGACTCGAGCTGGACTCCCACTGGTTGAAATGGACAGCATTTGCTGCTCTCCCAACAAAACTAAAACTGCCTTTTTTTTTTTTTTTTTTTTTTTTTAACAAATAGGAACAGGCTACTAGATGTTGTCATAGAAATAAGAAATGCAAGAATCTCTAGGCCATCTGATTTGTCTTTCTACCAGCTCCTGTTTACAGTCTATTTGTCAGTGCCCATTCCAAGTTCTTCTCTGTTCTTAACATCTCAGGATGCTCACTTTTGGGGACAGAATTAGAAAAGGAAGGAAAAGATGATATCAAGTAGACTTGCTTTAAATCCATGTAGGCTTCAACTGACTTTTGAGTATTTTAGAGAGCAAGTTCCTAGAACTTTTTTTCTGTGAAAGTGTTAGTGTAATGGTGCTCAGCAACTGATTGCTGCCAAGCCTAAATTACCCTCTTTCAAAGCATAATACTAACCACTCAAAAGATGAGAATAAGAAAATCAGCGAAGCAGATTTCCTGTCTTGGTCTCCTTGATTTCTTGACTTCCCCACCCCAAATCCTTAGAAATGAACACTTAACTGTCTGCCACTGCCATCAAGGTTGTTTTATGCCCTTTTCTGAGTTTGACCATTTCAATATTTAGCAGTGAATTGCACTTACGGTCATTGATCCCAAGAATAAAAGAAGTTTTCTAGTATTTGGACATGATGTAAAATGTTCTGGACAGCCAGCAATGTATCTTCCATAGCCCTTCTCTTTCAATTTTTTAAAATCGCAATTAGTAGTTTTTAATTTACTTGTTCATTCAACCAACAACTATTTGCTGAGTGTCTCCTCTGTGTCAGGTTCCAGAGAGAGAATGGAGAATAAAACACCATCCCTGCATTTGCAGTGAGGTTGGCAAGCAGCAGCATTTAGAAAGAGTCGAAGCAGGGCTGGAGCCAGCTGCACAGGGGAGGTCAGAGACAATTGTCAGGATCAGGGTCTCCATGTACAATTGTGTTGCCCAAGATGCAACTGATGGGGGGCTTTGCACCGGTCTGAAAATGTCTCCAAGTGGAAGAAGGGAACCTTTCCTTACATCTCACAAAGGCATTAGATGTGTTAGCAGTGAACCAGTCAGGATACATATATCCATTACTAACCATAGTTTTTAGGTAATTCCATTTCATATTTCTATACTAACATTTTTAAAGCTTCACATTTTTATATTATGCTTGCTCAGTTCAATATCCTGGAAATGAAAGCATACAACTCTCATAGAGTTTGTAGACAGGTCTATGGAATGATTAAGTTAGTACATAAAGAGGAAATTGTATTTGTTCCACTCTTTTAATACCGCATGGACGTGGAAGAGCAACACCTCTATCCCCCCACCCTCCAAAAGCATTAGAAAAAGCCAGCTGGGGCCGGGCGCGGTGGCTCACGCCTGTAACCCAACACTTCGGGAGGCCAAGGCAGGCGGATCACGAGGTCAGGAGATTGAGACCATCCTGGCTAACACGGTGAAACCCCGTCTCCACTAAAAAAATACAAAAAAATTAGCTGGGCGTGGTGGCTGGCGCCTGTAGTCCCAGCTACTTGGGAGGCTGAGGCAGGAGAATGGCGTGAACCCGGGAGGCGGAGCTTGCAGTGAGCCGAGATCGTGCCACTGCACTCCAGCCTGGGCGACAGAGTGAGACTCCGTCTCAAAAAAAAAAAAAAAAAAAAAAGAAGAAGAAGAAGAAGAAAAAGCCAGCTGGTGAGGTGACAAGGGCAATTTGCTGAGTCTTTTTAAAAAGGAAACAAAGCTAATGCAAGTTCAAACACATTACATTTTAAGTCAATAGAGGAAGGCTAAAGAATATAAAAAACGGATAGTCTTTTGGGAATAAATCTTGTGGCAAACTATCTCTCCGGAGAGATGTTTTTATACCAATGTTTCCTGAACAATTGAAGAAGAGCCAAGATAAGGATACTTTCCTGGAAAAAGTTTTAAATATCAACAAATCAGTGTTTCAGGGCTTTTTTTTTTTTTTTTTTTTTTTTTTTTTTTTTTCAGTGCGTTAAAAATATTTAGCATCAGTCTTTTCTTTTTTTTCTACAAATTTATCTATTTTCTGGGAGCTATTACAAACCCTCCAGCTTGCCATCCATATCTGTTTCAAGAATGGAGCCCAAATGTTAGCAAAGAATCACTGTAATCAAAATGGTAAGTCCAGAGGGTGCTGCTTGATTTTGACTGTCATTTGTCACTCTGTCTAAATGGTTTCAATTTATCATTGAAATGTTATCTGGAAGGCAAATCCTGTGTCTGGAGGCATGCAATGTTTTGGATCTACTCTACAGAAGCAGGTGGGATCAGATCTGGACAAGTGTAACTCAGTAGATTGAGAACATTCCCCTGAAGACAGGACTCCAGACAGGTGTTCATGGGTCTGGTCCACCATTACTGCTCAATTCGTCACCCAGAGCAGTGCTGGATCACTGGGCAAGTGGCCTGCTGCTCTCTCAGAAGGTCTAACCCAGAATGGAGTCTTTGTGTCCCCTACCTGTTGTCTCACTGATTTTTCTTTATATGTCTCTTGCATTTCCCTAAGCTCTATTGAATGCTTAGTTCATTGCTCACTGATTTCCAATGTGACTTAGTAGAGAAACCAAAACTCAAAAGTCTTTGAAAGAAATCACATCTCTTTTCTTAAAACTATAGGGCTTTGTGATGGGGTTTATTGGGTGTCTTTGTAGCAGGGGATTCCATCCAGTCTGTTAATGTTTAATACTACTGCCCTGAGTAGTGGATTCAGTTTCTTTAAAATCCATTATTCACCCTAATGGGAGTTATAGAGGAACATACCTTGTCCCCCTCTATCTTCTCTAGGTAAAACCCTAGAAATTTATGCACAGAAGCTCTAACTACATTTCTGTGACAGGGAAAAGGGTTTGTCTCATTCTCCCTTAGGACTGTTGGAGCTGCCCTGCCACTGGCCAGTGTCTTACTTTGACCCAGGAAAGTCGCGTACTCTGTCCCAAGCCTCACAGTGCCATGTACTTTCATGCACCTTCCTCAAAGGAGGTCCCACTCAGATGCATGAAACTGGCTGGGATGGGTAGTACCGCCTGAGTGGAGAACCATGAGGCCAAATGGAACCCTATGGCCCCCCATCTCCATTTTTTCCCCATAGTGGTAGGATCAAGCAGATGCCCTGAGGAGTTTCATGATTCTTGTCTATGGATTTGTCCTAGCCCATGGCCTGTAGGGTTCTTGAATGGCCATCTGGCCAGCAGACTAGAATCACTACACTGTAAGGTATTTCATTCATAGGATCATGCAAGATTGGGCCACCAGAATGGTGCTGATACATGGATTTGGGGTGACTCTCACTGATGCTGGACATAAGATAAGGTCAGGGCTCTGAGCTCTGGATCATCCCACCCTGGGGCTTGAATTGCATTTGTTGGTCCTTGTTGTCTCTCGTCCATTTGTGTTCTGCTTATGGTACCAGGTCTACAGTATCCAAGCATGGGAAGGTGGTGCAAACATGCTTCACCCTATATGTCCCCTCTGCTGTGGGCGCCCACACAATCTCCCTACCCTCTTCACAGGCTCCATGCCATCTTTTGGGCTGGTCCCAAAGGGTGACTGCTCTTGTGCTCCAAGAGCTTTTGAGACTGTTGCTTCATAACTCCAACAGTTCCTTCCAATTGGAAGCACTCTCTTGCTTCCAATCAACATGATGTCATCTTACTCTTACTCCTTGTTAGAACCAGTCCTAACAAGGGACCAACATCTCTCCAAGGACTTGGATTGTTTTGCCTGCTCAGCCTAGAGGTCCTCTGCCTCTCTGCCCCTGTGGTGCTGGTGTATAGGCCTGCAGGCAATACTGAGACAGACCACAGTCTAGAAATTCATTGATTGTAGTGTAAAGAGAAATATTGTCTTATGCCTATGCTATAAAATTCCAAAAGGAAAATTTTACATGACCAGAAAATGAATTATTGCATACATTTGATTTTTGATCACCATCAACAAAGCACAGTAACAACCTTTGAGAGAGCCACTGGAGCAAGTATTCATGGGCTGCAGGTTGCATGGTGTATGTCATGAGTACCACTGTGAGTACCACTAAATAATTGGAGTTGGAGAACTGCAGAGGCAAAAGATACGTATCGTTTCAACGCAAATTGCTTCTTTGTGAGTAATAACAACATTGCTACCTTTTACTTGTGGAAAGAGATGTAAAAAAAATTAGCCAAGACCAGCACATTTGACAAGAAAGAAAATAACAAGATGGCTTGTGAACTTAAACGGGAAATGTAGTGTCTGGACACCATGAAGAATCTTCAAGTGCACTCATTGGACTGTGAAGAAATATGTAAGTACCTCTTCTCTATCCACTATTCAAAATTCTCCTTAGTAAATTATGATACCTCACATGGGCCTGTGAGCTTTGTAATATATTATTATAATCAAAATGTTTATATAGACAAGAGTCTCACAAAAAATATTAACCTGGATCGCCCACATAGTCTTAGAGCAGCCCCGTCTTTGACTTTTGCAGCTGCGGGAATACGTTTGACTTTAATCCCCAAGATTTTTCTCAATATTCTGATTCTCAGGACACTCCTTAGGGTCCCTCGAAGATGGTGATAAAGCCCCTGCCCTTGTAGGACAGCAGATTCCCCATTCTCCTTTCTTCTATCCCCAGAGAATAGACCTGCTACCATCCTCACAGGATTTGATGCTTGCATCTCATTATATGGACTGGATTTGGGCTTTGGGGATTTTTTAATTATTTAATATTTCATTCAGCAAAGACATTTATTCAGTTCTTGCTATGTACCAAGCAATGCAATTGGCACAGGGCTTACAAAGATGAATAAGACTTGGTCTGCATCCTCCGAGAGCTCACACTATATAGGAAGATGTCAATAAACAGGGTACCAAATGAATAGGAGCTATCAGCAGACATATGCAAAGTGTAGACAAAGTCTAGCGAGAGGATCGGGGGTCCTACACAGAGAAAGGCTTGAGGAGCTTCAGAGAAGTCTCTTTAAACTAAGCTTTGAAAGACTACTTGGGGATTCACCAGACCAGATGGGATGGGAGGGAGGGAACGGGCAATCAAGCGGCTGGGCGGAGGTGAGCAGATGGACCGGATGCAAAGCATATGACATACCAGGGAAACTGTAAGTAGGTTCTGTGTGGCCGGGGTGTAGGGAGGGGCTTGGCAAAGAAGGAGGCTGGAGAGGAAGGAAGGACCAAGAATGTGGAAGGCTTAATATGGTCTGCTCGGGAATCTGGCCTTTAGACTGTGGATGGTGGAGAAGCACTGATAGTATGATGTTATGAGGCACATGATCTTATTTTATTTTAGAAATGTAAGTCTCTATGAAGTACAGATTATAATTTGGGGAGAGATTGAGGGCAGGGGAAAGTTAGGAGGATGTCATGGTACACAGTCCAGAGGGAATTGAGAATCTAAGGTTGCAGCCCTCGGTAAGAAAAAGGCAGGTTAATGATTGGAAAATCCATGTGGAGATAGTAGTCACTCATGATAAAGGCAAGAGTCCGGATGGCTTATCTGGTAGAAATGTTTGGGCTGCAAGAAAACTCAACTAAAATTGGAGTTTTTCCTCTCCAATAAAGATTTTGGAACTAGAGGCTGCTGACATTGGTTGAGAGTCACAACACTATCCGGGTTTCTGCTCTGGACATCATACCAACATTCAAGGCAGGAAGAAAGGGGAAGAGGCAGCACAGGCAGTATCTGTCCCAGTTTTCTTTCCATCCCAACGGTCTGCTGTCTTCTGTCTTGATTAAGAAAAGAAAAGGAGCAGGAAAGAGTCAGTGCCTTATCAGCGGGCGCCAGAAGGATGATGAAACACACCCCCACCATGGAGACTCAGTTCAAGTTGAACTTGCCCAGCCTTTGTTGGTGCCTTGCTGGTAGTTTGCAACCTCTTGAAATCAAAAGAGCAAGAACAAGAGGCATGTATGTATGAGAAGGGTGTTTAGGAAAGGGGCCTTCCCCAGTTTAAGCAACAGAAGCTATAAGCAAGGAGGCTGAGTCTACTTCCTCAGGGACCTTTATTAGGAGAGCAAAGTAACCAGTATTTATCGAGCAGTTTCCATTTGCTATGTGTCAGGCCACACACTTCATGGCTTACATGCTTTTACTCTGCTAATCTCAGATTTGAGGTAGATAGCATCACCATATTGTGAATAAAAGATATTGAAGCTCAGGGTGCTTCCATTGCCCAAGACAACCCAGCTAGCAAGTGGCAAGCCGGGAATCAAATGAAGGCAGGACAACTCTGAGGCCACAAACATGCTCAGCTGCCTTGGTGCTGCTGGGTACAATCTTGGCCCAGGAGAACCAGAGCTCTAAAGTCCATTATGGCTGGGCACTGAGGCTCATACCTGTAATCCCAGTACTTCGGGAGGTCAAGGAAGGTGGATTGCTTGAGCCTAGGAGTTCAGGACCAGCCTGGGCAACATAGTGAGACTCTGTCTCTATAAAAAATACAAAAATTAACCGGGCATAGTGGCACACCTGTAGTTCCATCTATTTGGTAGGCTGAGGTGAGAGGCTAACTTCGAGCCCAGGAGGCAGAGTTTGCAGTGAACTGAGATCGCACCACTGCACTGTAGCTTGAGCAACAGAGCAAGATCCTGTCTCAAAAAATAAAATAAAGTCCATCATAAGCTGAAGTTTTAAGTTTGGTAAAAATACTACTAACCAGGACAGGATCTTTCCTGACAATAATTTTCTCCTTAGCATCCTGTGCTCACAGCTCAGCAGCTATATACAGGAGGGTCTCTGCACAGGTTAGAAACAGAATGCTTTTCCCTTTTCCTTATCATCTGAATGATTACCCTAAGTGTGTCCTGACCACCAGTTCCTCTTCATTTCTTGTGAACAAGCATCAAGGGCTCCAAGATGTACTAAGTGGATCAGGCCACAGGGATGCCATCTTGAACTCTCCCTTGATTCACGCATCCATTGTCAACTACCAGAGACTCATTCTGTCTTTCTGTTAAAGCCACAGCATTAATATTCACTCCCAACAGTACCTCTATAATATTTTATATGCTTAAAACAAGTATAAATGTTGTTTATAATAATAACAAGGGGCCTGGAATTATAAAAGCTCTTCTTAGAGAACGTTTTTAAAAATATACATTTTTTTTCCTTTTATTTTTGTGGATCCTGGGTACTTCAACAGTATGCTTAGTGGGATAAAGACAGCAAATACTGGCGAATGAGGCTAGGCCTCTGCCCTGGGAGAGCTGGAGCTCTCATTAGCATCATGTACGACCTCTCCTGGGGGTTCTGACTGGGCCGGAGGAGCTGTCTCAGGCACACAGGAATTGCTTGAATCAGATGCTGAATAATTGCCAATAAAAAAATAACAGTTGAACGCCTTTTCAAAGAAGATCGTGAAGTCTCTTCTGGGTATCTTTAAATGAAGGACATTTGCTTATCTCCACAATTGTTTCACTACAGCTCTAACAGAGGTGAGCATATGATTTAGTGACCTCGTAAATTCCTCTCCAGCCCCTGGATTCCATAAATCTGTTTCCTCTGTGGTGGATGAAAAGCAACTGTAGCAAACCTCTTTGACTTCTTTATACTTTTCTACACTGTCATCCTCCTTGGCTTTAGAGTATACTGGTTACCATGGAAACAGTAATGTCCTCACTGTGGACAGAACTTAATCACAACCAAAAGGGTGAAAAAAAGTACATTTTTATCTTGGATTGAAATTTGTATCATGATTCACGAAATGGAAGAGAGAAAGTAGAGGAAGAAAGCAGGAGGCTAAGAAGGATGAGGGGAGGGGGAAGGAAGGAAGGGGGAAGAAGGGAGGAGGTAGGAGCTGAAAATGATACCTCGTGTGTCTGCCTGAAGAAAACTGTCTGAGCGGAGCCTGTCGGTTGCAGTGCACTGCGTACCTTACTATGGGCCACACTGGGCCTCTTCCAGGTCGCACAAAGACGCTGTAAAACTACAGCTGAGGCCGTCCAGGCAGGCTGCTACCCTGATGTGATTTGATACACGCCTGCCCAAGACCATATCCCCCGTGCGCCAGTTGCGGAGCCTGAAATCCCACCATGGGTGGTAAATACCCTTAGGAACTGTTTTCAGTCGTGACACAGGTCCCACTAGTGAATTAACAGCTTAAGCCATGATCAATTCACATATTTGGATGATATTCTGCTCAGATTCCTCTTAAGCCCTGGCAATTAGTTGAAGGCCAAGTGCTCTGGCAATTAGAAAATGCTTAATAAAGTTTCCAATCTCCAGAGACATTCCCACCTTCCTTCCATGTCTCCTGGCCTGCTGATGGGTCAGCTGTTTCCTGCCATCTGAGCATCTACCTCGGAACAGACCCAGGCTTGTGGGGTTTGAAGCTTATACGATTCTGGACCCTCTTTAAGAAAAAGGATACAACATTATGAATATAAAGTTAGGCACAAGGTCTTGAAAGGGACACATGCAAATGAGGGGCTTAAGCATCAGTAGCTTCATGGTAATTTGCTTCTGCATCTACTATCTAATTTAATGTTTAAAACAGCACCACAGGTACATAATTGTATCTACTACCAGATAAGAAAACTGAGGCCCTAGGCAAGTCATCAAAATTTACTTAAAATTACTGAAAATGTACTAGACCAGTGGCTCAACTGTCACTCCTTGAAACTAATAATTGGAGATTGATCATGGGAGGATGTCTCCACAGCTGGTTTTTTGCATAAGCATCAGTTGTGACATGCAGAATCAATCCCACTTTTCCAAAATGTGACTTTCATTTCCCCTCCAAATCCAAGCCAGCTGAGGGAATTGGATTTCAGCTGTGGTTGGAGTGCTGGAGATGGTATCGCATATCCCGCTTGCAAATAATTGATCGGCTTCCTGCAATGCATTGCGTGCTCTCGCCACAGAACAGAGATGAAAACTGAGACCGTCAATTGGATGGCTGGTTAATATCCACAGGCAATGTGCGTTCAGTGTATGCGGAACAGAAATCAGGGCCAGCCTACAAAACAGCTGGACAGGGCGCTTTCTGGAGTCCTCCTGGTTGCCTTGCATTACATAGATCCTGTCAGAATGACAATGGAAATGGCCTTTTCTTGCCCTTATTAGTATTAGCACTGTTGTCCCGTCTTTCATTTCAGCCCTAATCAATTTAATATAGCTACGTGCACAAACATCCTCACATGCAGAGTACCTAAGTATAGCTCCTCTAGTGTTGTCTTAGAAATGGTGGAAACTCAGAGGAGTCAGAAAAATGGAATACTCTCCTATCTCACACTCCACAGAAATCCACAGGGGGCACATCGGTGGAGGGGCTTTTAGCATGGTGCCTTACAATTGGCCAACTCCCAGCCCCAGCAGGGTGCACCAGTAGAGATCTAGCCAGGGCAAAGTCACAGAGAGCAAAGGCAGGAATTAGAGATGCTCCCCTTAAAGAAGAGAATGGGCAGGAGAATTGAGACCCCTGACTGGAATCCAGATTCACATATTGTGGGAGGTAGTTGCATCTGAGGCACAAAGCCTCCACTCCAAATTTATTTTAACAAGCTTTTCCTATGTTTTTGGTTTTCTTTGTCATACAAAGCACTGTTCTAGGCCCCATAATGATAGCACAAGTTTATTAAGAGATTGCTAAGTGCTATGCATGGGACAAAGCATGTTTATGTCTATGATATAATTTAATCGATTATCAAATTTATTCTGACACCACCTTCAGGAAGAAACAAAGCTAGGTAACTTTTTTTACAGAAGACAAAACTGAGGCTCCATGATATTAAATAATTCTCAGAGTCACTAAGCTAGCCAATGGTGGAGTCAGGGTTCAAATCCAGTTCTATCTGACCCTAGAATCATTGCTCCAAACCTTGGTGACATTTCTGGAGTGGTTACCATGTGCTAATCCTCAGGCTAGCAATTTTCAGAGTCTCTTCTTTGACCTCTACACTTATCTGTAAGATACTTTATTCCTGTCTTCCATGACTTTTAAATTTGGTATAGGAAACAGAATGTGATAAATGAGAATTATTTTATATATATATCTCTTCCAAAACAAGTCAGAGTAAAATAAATGTCAAAAGTAAGATGAAGAGCTCACCAAGTCAGTGGCTCCGAGATGGATTTTTAAGGATAGTTTGGATTTTCAGCCCATTGAATTGGCAAAACAGGGCATTCCCCGTGGAAGGACCCATGTGAGTAAAGACAGGGGCATGTCTGGGAATCAGCATATCTTGTTATTGTGGTTTGACCTACACATAGGTTGTGTGCAGGGGAGATTTGGCTGGGGAGTTTGACTGGCATTAACCACCAGATAGAAAAGTTCTCAATACATCTGGTAGACCATAAGAGAGAGATCATCAGGTCAGAGATAAGCTTTGGAAAAGAAAAAACTGCAGCATTTGTGGACAAGACCAAGGCAATCGTTTGCACAAGAGGTAACAAAAGGTCTGAATGTGGGTGGGGATAGGGAGCATGGAGGGGAGGCTCATGCAGGAGACACATCTGAAACACAGGATTCTATGTTCTGGCCTCTGCGGAAAAGACTCACACCGTGCCCCTATTCACTCCGCCCCAGGGTCTTTAACCCAGAGCCAGTATCCCCACAGGAAGCCAGGAAGTGTCTCTGGGAGAGGCTATGTCTTCCAAAAATGTTGACCCCCTAGAGAGCTAGAAGCCCTGCTGCCCACCTGGGGATGGCCCATCTGCAATATTGACTGTGCACTGTTTTTCCCACATCTGTGAGCCTGGAATCCCAAAGGGTAGGAAAGAGAATGGGTGAGCAAAGAGCTTAAGAAATGATTTCTGGGAGAGCATAGCAGAATATATCCCCTGGGTCTGGTGGGACCATTGGCTATGACAGGACATAAAATCTGTATATTGTAAGCATAATTGTTTGACAGCTTTCTGTATTTTCTTCATTGTTTTCCATTTGTGCTTTCTTCGGTGGGGTTTTTAAAAATGAAGGTCCTTCTGAAAATTACTGCCTGTCTCACCTATGCTGAAAGCAAATATAGAAATGAAGGACTTTTTTCCCACTTGGATCCAAATTTTAAAGATGGACTTGGAAATGGGGTGGGAGCAGGCAGGGAGACCAGTGAGGATTTAGGGAAGACTCAGGGTGGGCCTAAACAGCTATTACTTCTGGCCCAGAGAGCCTCCTGCCAGCCTGTGTCTTCCAGAGGGTTTGGGTTTTGTTTGAGTACCTTACTTCTGGATACGCCACGGACCTTCGGTGATTTGTTTATGTAAGAACAGAGATTGAAGTGACCCTGAAGAACAAGAAGCGCTTCAATGTGACTCCAGTGGTTTCCAGCCCTCCCCAGTTCATCACCTGTGCAGCTGCCAGAGTGATCAATCTAAAAAGCAAACATTATTCATCACCCCAGAATAGAATCTCTCCATGCTAACTAACCTGGTTTGATTCCCATTTACCTTTTGGGCTTATCTGCCCTACGTATATTTTCTAGCCATGCTAGACTGCTTGATTTTTTTTATCATTCCTCCTCCTTATCTCCATAACACATGCATGCGCACATGCACGAACACACGAACACACACACACACAGACACACACACTTCTTGCCAAAGTGCCCATTCCCTCACTTAGAATGGCAAATCTTTTTCATCTTTTAAGGTATAGGAAGTCTTCTCTGACTTTATTCTGGCTGACTCAAAATGCCTAATTTCCAGGCTCCCGCAATACCCATAACACATGGCTGCAATTGTACTTATTAACTTGTATCATCATAATCTGTTTATAAGTCAGTTTTCTGAACCAGACCATGGGCCATGGGCTCCTTGAATGTAAAACAGTCTTCTTCATGTTTGTATCACTGTGTCCAATAGCCACTTATAGCTGCTCAATGCATGTTTGCAGAATGAATGAATCCTGGGAATTGCCTGATGTAGCACTGTTTCTGTGTAGAACCAACTTTAACGCAGAGATGTAATAATCATCTGCAAAAGGAGAAATAACATTCATATGGGGAGACTTTACACTCATTCCAAGATAAAGATGAAAATCACATTAATTGTTTGAGCATGGGCTCCATTCAGAACCTTCAGGTTGGGAGCTTTGAGCCCATTGGTATTTTATGTTTATTTACACATGGCAAAATCTGGTTTCCTGTTTTCAGAGAAAATGTTTTTCGCAAAGCTTTATTAAAATGTTCAAACAGTCTCACAGACATCATATCTCTCTCACAACACAACTCTTTAGTGTAAACAAATCAGAAATGCAAGGATTAAATTCCCCTTCTAGCATATGTGGGTTTAAAAAGAAAGCAACCATGCTTAACAAAATAAGCTCTGAGCTTTACTGCACCTCTGTTTAGATGGAAGCTCAAGACCCCCAGTCAACCAGAGATGCATCAAGGGCCCCCTATGCCAACTGCAAAGAGCTAGAGAAAGAGGGAGGGAATGCACAGAAGGAGATGAGCCAAAACAACCCTTCAAGCCAAATGCTTTCATCTTCTATACAATAAGAGGAAAAAGCTTGAGTAGATGTCATTAGCACATCAGCTGGACTGGGCACCCATTCTTATTTTTTCAAACAAATAGACTTAAAAGCCAGACCCTCTTATTACCAGTATATAATTCCTATTGACATGGAAAGGGGTAAGCAGGTTTTTTGTTTGTGTTATTTTTAAATGAATGATAGTTTGGGAGTCTGAAATCAGACACAGCAGGGAGAAAACAACTGCATGTGTTTTCTCCAAAATGCAACAGCACACGCATATCGAAGTGACTGGCTGTCACCGCTATAATGTCGCCGTCTTCCCTAAAGTGAGCAATTGGGAAACAAACAATTGGGAAATTAGAAGATGGCTTTTCTTGCGATTCTCCCTTCTGAAGGTCTAGACTGCTCTTGCTTATGTGTACAATAGATCCACTAACAAAGAAAATTTTGAAAGCACAGCACATATGCTCATCTGTACATTCTGAAAGCCACATGGGATTCTTTTCTACATTTTAGCTTACTTTCAGAAGCTGAAGCTGTCATTAAGTAAAGGGAAAACGCTGCTTTCAAGCATGAATCATTTTTCACAGACTTCATTAAAATAAAATAAACGTCTTTGCTAGTTAGTGAAAGGCAGTCAGGGAGGGTGAGAAAGGAAACTCTTAACTCTCCCTCCTGTGCTGAAGATAAGGAAAGATGGTTCCCATTCCTGCCTTTTAAAAGAGGTGGAAGACGACACATCCATCCTAAAGATAGATAAAATGAAACATGAGGATGTCATTGGAGATAGACTGGCCCAGGGACTCAGAATAAATCAACAGCAGAAGCACGGACAGAATTTCGGTTTTCTGATTCCAAGGCTAGTGCTTTGTACCCTAGGTTTAGGGATGCTTCCAAGTTTGGGGCCAGCGATAAGCAGTTTCCTACTTTCTGTACAACATATTCCAGAAAATGTTACCAAAATTGAAGGTGCAAAAACTAGACTAATATATTTTAAGGGAGCTTCTCTTCCCAGATGATATGGTTTGGCTGTGTTCCCACCCAGATTTCATGTTGAATTGTAGTTCCCATAATCCCCATGTGTTGTGGGAGGGACTTGGTGGGAGGTAATTGAATCATGGGAGTGGTTACCTCCATGCTGTTCTCCTGATAGTGAGTGAACTCTCATGAGATCTGATGGTTTGATAGGGGCCTTTTCCACTCTTCACTCTGCACTTCTCCTTGCTGCCACCATGTGAAGAAGGACATGTTTTGCTTCCACTTCTGCCGTGATTGTAAGTTTCCTGAGCCTCCCCAGCCCTGTGGAACTGTGAGTCAATTAAGCTTCTTTCCTTTACAAATTACCCAATCCTGGGAATGTCTTTATTAGCAGTGTGAGAATGGACTAATACGCCAGATTTCTGAAAGATACTACAATATCAATCTTTAATTATAACTTTTCCCCCAATAAGTTTGACAATTTATTTGAAATAGTTTATGCATCCCCTTTTAAATTTTCAAATATTTTGACCCATCAAAAAGAATAATATAAAAGCATCTGTGTGTCCACCATCCAGCTTAAGAAATAAGATATTTGAAATTTAGTGGAAGCCCCCAATATTCCTTTTTCCTCCCACACCAGTGACCACTCTCCAGAATTCAATATTTATTGCTCACATTTATTTGACAGATACAGGCACTCTGACAGGTGCTGTTCTATGCCATTTACAAAATCTTTACAAATACTGACAATCCTTATAATAACCAATCCTCCTAATAACCCAGTGAGTTGGAGAGTACAGTTATCCTTGTTTAACAAAGTACAACACTATGACACAGAGAAATTAAGCAACTTGCCTAAAGTCACACAGTTAGCAAATTACAGAGCTAGAATACAAATACAGGAGTCTGGATCCTGAGTCTGTGCTACTAGTATGCTGTGCTGCCCAATTCCTTCCTCCCTTCCTCCCTCCCTCCCTCCCTCCCTCCCTCCCTTCCTTCCTTCCTTCCTTCCTTCTTTCCTTTCTTCCTTCCTTCCTTCCTCCCTTCCTTCCTCCCTTCCTTCCTTCCTTTTTTTCTTCCTTCCTATCTGCCTATTTATCTATCCTTAAACAAAACACATTACCATTTCAGCATCATCATGATGCCATAATCATACAGTATATATTCTTCTGCAACTTGCTCTTTTCCTCTTAATGTTATATTTATGAGACTAATCCACATAGCTGCAGGTAGTTCTCACTCATTCATTTCATTGCAGATTATTATACCCCAGTGTGAACATACAGAATTATCCATTTTAATATCGATGAACACTTATGGGCCACCAGAATATTTTCCTATTACAAACATTGTTGTTATAAACATTCCTGTCCATGGTTCCTGTGCACACATGCATTTTTTTTTTCTCAAGGGTATTTGCAGGTGTAGAATTGCTGGATCAAAGGGTGTGTTTATCTTTAAGCACATCACATATCACCAAATTATTCTCCAAAGGGGTTGTACTAATTCACACTCTTCCAGCAGATGAGTTATTTGCAAAACTAGGTATTGTTAGACTTTTATAATTTTGTCATCTTGTTTTTAATTTGCATTTTCCTGATTACCAGTTAGGTAGAAGAGTGTTTTAAGTATGCTCTTCTGAATACTGCTTGCTCACAATTTTTACCTTTTTTCTATTGAGTTGTCTTTTAAAATTAATTTATAAGAGTTCTTTGTGTATTCTGCCTAATAACCCATGTCCATTATATTCATTAGAAATATTTTCTTCCAAAGTGTTCTTGTAATGAACATAATGAACATAGGTTCTGAAGACTACTCAAAAAGGCCAATATATATCTAGAAGTAGAATCTCAGAATCATAAATTTATGTTTAATTTAGTAGGGAACTTCCAGGTAGATTTCTAAATTGGTTGTAATATTTTAAGCTCCCACCAAAAAGGCATAAGGATTCTAGTTGCTCCATATTCTTATTGATACTTGGTGTGGTCAGTCTTTTTAATGTTAGCCATTCTAGTGTGTGTGTACTGATATCTCCTTGTTTCAATCTGAATTTCCCTGATGATTTATGATGTGCATTTTTCCTTTGCTTCTTGGCCACTCGTATATCTTCCTTGTGAAATGTCTATTAGATCTTTCGCCCACTTTTAAAAATTAGGTTGTTTGCCTTTTTTTTTTTTTTTTTTTTTCTTTTGAGATGAAGTCTCTCTCTGTCGCCCAGGCTGGAGTACAGTGGCACCATTTCAGCTCATTGCAAGCTCCACCTCCCAGATTCAAGCAATTCTCCTGCCTCAGCCTCCCAAGTAGCTGGGACTACAGGTGCATGCCACCACGCCTGGCTAATTTTTTGTACTTTTAGTAGAGAAGGGGTTTCACTGTGTTAGCCAGATGGTCTCGATCTTCTGACCTTGTGATCTGCCTGCCTCAGCTTCCCAAAGTGCTAGGATTACAGGCATGAGCCGCTGCTCCTGGCCTAGGTTATTTGCCTTTTTATTATTGAGTTGTAGGAATTGTAGTGTGTGTATATAGATAACATATGTTGGGAATCTTTTATCCCGGTATGTAGCTTGCCTATTTACTTTTTAACAAAGTCTTTTGAAATGTGGAATACTTTCAGTTACTCTATTTTATCAGTGTTGTGTGCATCAGTAATTTCTAGGGATTCTAAGGAATCTTTGCCTATTTCAAAGTTGTACATATATTCTCTTATGTATTTGTCCAGAAACATTAACGTTTTAGCCATAATGTTTAGGTTATATGATCCATCTCAAATTAATTTTTTTTGTGAATGTTAAGTATGTCAATTTTTTTTTTCTTCCATACATCCAGTTATTCTATTTCATTTGTTGAAAAGATATTTCTTTCCTAGAGATGTTTAGGTGCTTTGCCACCTTGGTCAAAATCAACTAGTCATATAAGTGTAGGTTTACTTCTGGTCTCTTTATTTGTTTCCAGTAATCTCTTTGTCTACCTTTTCAGCAATACTAAACTATCTTAATTACTGGCACTTGTGTTTAGTCTTAAAACTAGATGGTTTAAATCTTCCACTTTTGTTTTGCTTTTTCAAGATTGCTTTGGCTATTCTAGATCCTTTGCATTTCCATATAAATTTAAGTCCGTTTACAAGTTCCACAAAAATCCTGCTGGGATGTTGCATTAAATCCACAGATCAACTTAGATAAAGTGCATTAAGCCTACAGATTAACTTGGCAAAAAGCAGACATCATAACAGTATAGAGTTTTCCAATGCATGAACATGGTATATTTCTCCATCTGTTTATGTCTCCTTTCATTTATTTCAGTACCAGTTTATAGTTTTCATTATAGAGGTCTTGCATATATTTCATAAAATATATTTTTTACTGTATTGTATTTCTGATACATTAAATGGTATTTTTGAAATTTAATTTTTCATTTTTTTGTTGCTGAATTATAGAAATGCAATAGTTTTTTATATAGTGACCATACATCTTGCATGTAGTAGACAGCTTTTGATGGCCTCCAGTGATCCCTTCTTTTTTTTTGAGATGGAGTTTCACTCTTGTTGCCCAGGCTGGAGTGCAGTGGCATGATCTTGGCACACTACAACCTTTGCCTTCAGGTTTCAAGCCACTTTCCTGCCTCAGCCTCCCGAGTAGCTGGGATTACAGGCACCCACCACCACGCCTGGCTAATTTTTGTATTTTCAGTAGGGACAGGGTTTCACCATGATGGCCAGGCTAGTCTCGAACTCCTGACCTTGTGATCTGCCCACCTCGGCCTCCCAAAGTGCTGGGATTACAGGTGTGAGCCACCGCACCCAGCCCAATCCCTTCTTTTGATATTCATATCCTTGTATAATCCCCTTCCCTTGTGTTTGGGCTAGACCTAGTGACTTTCTTCTAACAAACAGAAAATAGCAAAATAGATGCAATATCACGTCATGTTAGGTTACAAAAATACTGACTTCTGCTAACACGAACTTGCTTTCATTTGCTTGCTTTCTCTGATGGAAGTCAACTGACATATTGGGATTTGTCCAGTGGAGAAGGACCATAGGGCAAGAAATTGAGGGAAGTCTTCAAACAGTGCAGTGAAAAATTAAGGCCTTCAGTCCAACAGTCATCAGGAACTGAATCCTGCCAACAACCACATGAGTAAGTGAATCCTCCTTTACCAAGTCTTCAGATGAGTCTGTAGCCCCACTTGACAATTTGATTGCAGCCTTGTGAGAGAACCTGGGGCAGAGGCACTCAGCTGAACATCACCTGGATTTGTGATTCATGATTTAATAAATGGAATCATGATATAATAAATGTCTGTTGTTTTAAGTTGTTACTTTTTGAGGTAATGTTATACAACAATAGACAACAAATACACTACAATCCTACTAAATTCACTTATTAGCTCTAATTATTATTTCATAGACACTAAGATTTTCTACCTATACAATTATGTTTTCTACCAATAAAAACCAGTTTACTGTTTACTTCCCATCTGTATTCCTTTTCATTTGCTTGTTTTGTTTTATTGCACTGACTGGGAACAGGAATATAATGTTGAATAGAAGTAATGATATTGCCTATCCTTTCCTTGTTCTCCTTAGGAAGTATGTGTTCAATTTTTCACCAAAGAGTATAATGTTAGCTGTAGTTCTTTGTAGATGTCTTCCATCAGGGTAAGGAAATTCTCTTCTGATTCTAGTTTTGTGAGGGTTTTTTTTTTAAATCAGGAATGGAAGTTGAATTGTTTTAAAATGTTTTCTCTATTTTTATTAACATGATTATATTAATTTGATGATTTACATTAATTAATTTTAGAATGTTAAACCACCCATGAATTCCTGGCATAAAGCCAACTTGGTCATGAAATATTATCCTTTTCATATATTGCAGATTAAATTTGTTAATATTTTCATGGGGAGATTTGAATTAATATTTATGAGAAATATTGTATTTTCTTTTAACGTCTTTTTCTGGTTTTGGTATCAGAGTTATGCTAGCCCCATGAAGTAAGTTGAAATTTTTTCTTCCTCTCTATATTATAAAAATGTGAAATTATTATTTGTATCTTAATGTTTGATAAAATTAAACAGTGAAGCAATCTAGGCCTAGCATGCATTTGCTTTGCTTTTAATTTATTAATTTAATATAAATTTGTCACTGTATTTTAATTACACATTAAATCTAATGGATACAGGGCTACCCAAATATTCTATTTCTTCTCATGTCCATTTCAGTAATTACTGTCTTTCAAGAAATTTTCTATGTTATGTAAGTTGCCAAATTTGTTGGCATAAAATGTTTCATAATATTTCCTTATTGTCATTTTAATGTAGATGATATCAATAGTAATTATTCCTCTTTTATTCTTGATACTGGTTATTTGTTGGGTTTTTCTTTTAGCCTATGAGTTTTTTTATTTTTATTAATCTTTTAATGAATCAATTTTTATTTTTATTTTTGTAGAGATGTGGTCTCACTACATTGCCTAGGCTTGTCTTGAATTCCTGGGCTCAAGCAATCCTCCTACCTCAGCCTCCCAAAGCACTGGGATTGCAGGCATGAGCCACCATGCTCGGATTCAACTTTTTCGCTTATTGATTTCTCTCCATTGTTTGTCAGCTTTTTATTTTATTTATCTTTTCTCTTAACCTTAGGAATTCATTTCTTCTAATGATACTGGGTTCAATTTGCTTTTCTTTTTTAGCTTTTTAAGTTGGTAACTTAGATCATTATTTTTAAATAGTCTTTTTCAAATAAGAACATGAGCTATAGATTTTCCTCTTAACATTATTATAACTACAACCTACAAACCCTCATATGTTGTCTTTTTATTTTCAGTTCAAAATATTTTCCTAATTTTCTTTCACATTTTTCCTGCTCCAATTTGTCTCTTTTCTCTACCAAATATTGTTCCATATGACACGAAGCTCAGTTTATTCCCATAAGCCCTTTGTTTTTCTTTCTGGGTTTCGATTGGATAGATTCTACTGCCTGTCTTTAAGTCTGATTTTTTTCCAGCACAATTTCATCTGCTAATAGTACTGTCCAATCAATATTTTGGTTTGGCTATTTTATCTTTCAGCTTCATAATTTGTAACAAGTCTTTAAAATTTTTTTTTTTATTTTCTATTTTTTATTTTCTTTGCCAAGATGTGATGGAATCTTTTTTTCCTTTTAAAATAGTTTCCCCTTCTCTATGGAGACTCCTTATTTATTCCTTCAATATGTTTCTGTTTTTCTTCAAATACTTGAACAATTTATACAGTCTTTTTCTATTACTCCTATCATCCGTGTGACTTCTGGGTCTGTTTCTGTCAACTAAATTTCCTCCTGGTTAAGGGTACCATTTTCTTGCTTTTTCACATGTTTGCCAATATTATTAGATACTGGACATTTTGAATGTTACATTGTTGAGTATAATTGTCATTTTTAGAGTGTTGAGTTTTTGTGGGGGCATTTAGTTACTGATGAATCCACTTGATATTTTTAGGAATTGTCTTTAAGTTTTGTTAGGAAGAGTATAGTGTAGCCTTTATGCGAGCATCAGTTGTGCTTCTTTGGGAGCCTCTACCACATGCCCTGTGGGTTCAATGAAGCCTTGTCACTTTGTCTGGTTGGAACTCAAATGCCTCCTGGCCTTTGTTAGCTCCACTGTTCAGCTCACTAGTAGCTCCACTAGTATTTCTTCCCTGGTCATTCTTTTTTTGCTCAGGCTTGTAGAGTCTCTGCATATGTGCAGCTTAATATTTGCCAAAAACTCAGAGGATCCTCTAAGTAAATATTTAGGCCTCTCTTTTGCTGTAGCTCCCTCCTTTTCGGCATTCTGCTCTGTAAATTCCAGCCACTCCAAGGGTCCTGAACTCCAATATCTGTCTCTCCAATTCAGCAAGACTGCCGTGCTCTGTTTGAGCTTACTCTACCTGTGCCACAATCTGCAAAGTGCCTTCAGGCAGGTGATTGCAGGGCTTGCCCAATTTCATTCTCTTTTCTCAGGGATCACAGTCATTTGTCACTTTTGTCCAACATCTGAAAACAGTAATTAATATATTCACCCAGTTTTATAGTTGTTTGAAATGAAAGAGCTAATCTGATGCTAATTATTCCATCATGGCTTAAGAGTTTTTAGTTTTTAATCATAAATGTGTTTTAAATTTTATTGAATGCATTCTTTTTTACCTATAAAGGTTATCTTGTGACCTTTCTTCAATTTATTATGGTGATGAATTACTTTAATTACTTTAATAACTTTGTTTAACTTTAATAACTTTTCTAATGATAAAATGTCCTCATATGCCTGGGAAAAACCTAACTTGATAATGGTTAAAAAAAAAAAATACTTGCTAGCATTGTTTTGCCAATGTTTTATTTAGAGTGTTCACATACTTAAGAATGAAATCAGCTTATCTATTTTCTTTCTCATGCTGTTTTTTTATTTTGGTATCAAAATTACGCTAATCTCTTTTTTTGCTTTTACTACTACTTTAAATTGATACATAATAGTTGTACATACTATGGCACACAATGTGATATTTTGATACATGTATACAATATGTAATTATTGAATCAAGATAATTAACATATCTATCACCTCAAACATTTATCATTTCTTTATGTTGGGAACATTCAACAATAAATTGTAAATTATAGTCACCCTGCAATGCTATACAGCACGAGCACTTATTCCTTCTATCTAGCTGTAATTTTGTGTCTGTTAACCAACCTCTGAATAACCCACTTTTTCTGCAACCCCCAACCATTCCCAGCCTCTAGTAATCACTATTCTAATCTCTACTTCTATGAGATTGATTTTTTTGGTTTCCACATACAAGTGAGAACATTTGGTATTTGTCTTTCTGTCCCTGGCTTATTTCACTTACATAATGTCCTCCAGGCTCATCCATGTTGTCACAAATAACAGGATTTCATTGTTTTTTATGGACGAATAGTATTCTGTTGCATATATATACACCACATTTTCTTCTTTTTTCCAGCTTTTATTTTAGATTTATAGGTTACATGCGTAGGTTTTCCCCCCCCCCCCGGGTATATTGCGTGATGCTGAGGTTTTGGGCACAAATGATGCCATCACCCAGGTACTGTGCATTGTTCCCAACTGTTAAGTTCTTCAACCCTTACCCCCACTTCCAGTAGTCCCCAGTTTCTATTGTTGCCATCTTTATGTGCCTGAGTACCCAATGTTTAGCTCCCGTTTATAAGTGGGAACATGTGGTATGTGGTTTTCTTTTCCTGCACTAATTGGCTTAGGATAATGGCCTCCATCTACATCCATGTTGCTGCAAAGGACATGACTTCATTCTTTTTTATGGCTGTGAAGTATTTCATGGTATACATACGCCGTATTTTCTTTATCCAGTCGACTGTTGATGGACACCTAAGTTGATTCCATGTCTTTGCTATTATGGACAGAGCTGCGATGAACATGTCAGTGCATGTGTCTTTTTGGCAGAATGATTTGTTTTCTTTTGGCTATATACCCAGTAATAGGATTGCTGAGTCAAATATACCATGTTTTCTTTATCCATTCTTCTGTTGATGTACACAGTTGATTCCATGTCTTGGCCGCTGTGAATAGCGCTGTGCTAATATTTTATAAGATACAGGGAATGTGTTAGTTTCTTAATGCTTCTGTAGTAATTTACCACAAACTTAGTGCCTTAAAACAACACAGATGAATTAACTTGTAGTTCTAGTAGTCAGAAGTACAAAATTCATTTCACTGACTGAGATTAAGGTGTCATCAGTGCTGTGTTCATTCCATAGGCTCTCAGAGAGAATCTGTTTTTGTTGCCTTTTTTATCTTCTAGATGCTGTCTGCATTCCTTGGCTCATGGTCCGCTTCCAGACAGCAATCGCATTACTCAGAGCTCTGTTTCTGTGGTCACGTCCCTTCTCTCTAACTCTCCTACTTCCCCTTCACTTAGAAAGACATGTGTGATTACACTGGATTCACCTAAATAATTCAGGATAATTATCCTGGATATTACCCAGGATAATATCCCTGTCTCAAGATCCATAATTATATCTGTGAAGTCCTTTTGCTAAGGCAGATATTTCCAGGTTCCAGGAATTAGACTGTAGATATCTTTGTGAGGCTATTATTCTGTCCAGCATAAGAGGGGAGAGCATTTCTCAATTTTTTTCTTTTTAGAAGATCTTATGTAAGATTAGAATTATCTGTTCTTTGAATATCTAACAAAACTTACCTGTAACATTTGTATGTGACATTTTTGTGAGTGGATTTAAAAAAGAAACCAGACAAAGTAAAAGTGTGTGTGTATTTCAAAACAACCATAACAATATTATTATTAAGGATGTGATGATTACTTGCAGTATTTTTTTTTACTATAAGATCTATCCCTCTACCATCAAAATACTATGCTTTAAATAGCTTTAAATAATTTTTCTCTTTTTAAAAACTATATATATTCAAATTAATGTTGTTATGGTCATGACTGAGGCAGATATGCTATTGAGGGCTTCTTCTATATTGGTGCTTTTCAAACTTTTTTTTTTCAGACAGGGTCTCACTCACACTGTCACCCAGGCTGGAGTGCAGTGGCACAATCTCAGCTTACTGCAACTTCTGCCAACCACTTTTGTGATATAAATTGCTAATGTTTTTGCAGATTTATCATTTGTCATTGATTTTGCTTGTGATGTAGGTTTTTAGTGGATTTTTTTATTAGTTATTTTACTTTGTCATGCAAAGTATTTTTACCTTTTATCTTTATGTGATCAAATTTATTAGTCTTTTTCCCTTGTTGATGCTTGTTTTCAAATCATACTTAGGAAGAGTTTTCTCCATTTCCAAGCTATAAAAGCATTTATGCATGTTTTATTCTAGTACTTATACGGTTTTATTGTTTAGACAAATCTCTGACCCATTTGGGATCTGTTCTAGCTTCAGTGTGAAAAATTGATCCAATTTTACCTTTTTCAATTTAGTTATCACAACTCCTCTTATTTAAAATTTTCTTTTTTTCCACTAATTTTACATGTTTTTTGTCATATGCTAATTTTTATATGCATTTGAGTCTATTATTGGGTTTTCTATCTGTTCATTGATGTGCCTATCTACTCATGAGCCACCACCTAACAACGTTAAGCACAGGGTCATTCCAATCTATTGTAATGTTATGCATGTATTTAGTAGGGGTACCCCTCCCCCATCATAGCCTTTCATTCTGAATGTTTTTCTGGCCGTTCTTTCTTGTTATTCCAAATGTACATTATAATCAACTGAAAGCAGCTCCAGACAAAAAATATTCATAGTATCAGTAATTTTATGTGAACTGAATTGAATTCATAAATTTAAAAATTTACATTTTCTATGTTGAATCTTCCTATCCAAAAACATGGTATGTTTTTCTATTTCCTTATGTCTATATTTTGATCCCTAAGAAAAATTTTCTCATGTGTGGTTTGGATATTTCTTGTTATCTATGCTTATCATTGTTTTTGTTTTATTTTCCTTTGCTATTACAAAATGGAATCCTCTCTTTCATTGTATCCTCTAACTGGTTGTTTGTGTATATGAAGGTTATCGATTTATGATTGTTGGTTTTCATAATTTGGTAGCTTAATAAATTCTTTTATTGTTTGTAATAGTTTTTCCATTGATTCTTTTGAGTTTTCTAGAGAGATAATCATACTGTCAACAAATAGTTTTGCCTCAACCTTTCTAATTCTTATGCCATTAATAGCTTTGCTTGTCTCATTGCATTGTTTGTACACATTCTTTAATTTTATTCTTTTCCTTTACCTATGATTGCTGAGTTGAATGATTTGTCCAATGAATTTTCAAATAAGGTTATAGATTTTGATTACAAATATCTATCTTTATTTCAATTATATTAGGTAGAATACAGACCTGATTTTATCATATCAACACTTTTATGCCTATATTTTCTCTCATTTAAAAAAAATAATAGGGCCGGGCGCGGTGGCTCAAGCCTGTAATCCCAGCACTTTGGGAGGCCGAGACGGGTGGATCACGAGGTCAGGAGATCGAGACCATCCTGGCTAACACGGTGAAACCCCGTCTCTACTAAAAAATACAAAAACTAGCCAGGCGAGGTGGCGGGCGCCTGTAGTCCCAGCTACTCGGGAGGCTGAGGCAGGAGAATGGCATAAACCCGGGAAGTGGAGCTTGCAGTGAGCTGATATCGTGCCACTGCACTCCAGCCTGGGCGACAGAGCGAGACTCCGTCTCAAAAAAAAAAAAAAAAAATAATAATAATAATAATAATAAGTGCAAAATTGGTAAACTATGCCAGCAAAACCACAATCACTGCTAAGTAGACAAAGGGTAAATATAGTTAAAATGCTAGTATTGGACAGCAGACAGTACCCCCAGGAGGTGATCGCTTATGTGATCTTGTAGCAAAGGCAGACTAGCAAGTAGGAAATGACTCTAAGAATATTAAAAATAATGCAGATAAATCCAAGTGTTGCAAGAGTTAGAATTTTCACAGGTTGAGGAATAACTGCATTTTCTTTTACACCTGAGAGGTTTCTGGGGCAATCCTCTCCATTAAGATACAAACAGATTATCACAAACTACTAATGCGGATAATCACATCTTTTTTCTATTAAATGATTCACATGTAGTACTAGTGCATCGTCTCTCTCTAAGCCTTCTTTTATTTCTTCTTCTACTAGAAGACAAAGGATAGGGCAGGAAAAATATGCTATCCCCTCAAAATATCAATTATCCTTCTAACTAACTGTTTCTAATTCTTTAGCTGGACTCACTTTCTCTTGCTATCTAGCAATAACAATCAAGGCAAGATTTACCATTAGCTTTCAGTTTCCCTACCTAAGCAGAGACTCTTGAAAACTATTGTTTTATTATGAAGTAATGTATACCGATAGTGAGAATATCATGTCTATTATTCTGTAATTTCATCATCCAAATACAAATATTGACATTTAACGTTTATTTTCCTATTTTAAAAATATATTGTTTTGCAATGATGGATTTGCTACCAGAAAGGGGTCCTGATCCAGACCTCAAGGGAGGGTTCTTAGATCTTGTGCAAGAAAGAATTTAGGACGAGTCAACAAAGTGAAAGCAAGTTTATTAAGAAGGTAAAGGGGCTGGGCGCAATGGTTTACACCTGTAATCCCAGTATTTTGGGAGGCCAAGGTGGGCGAATCACCTGAGGTCAGGAGTTTGGGAGCAGCCTGGCCAATATGGTGAAATCCTGTCTCTACTAAAAATACAAAAATTAGCTGGGCGTGGTGGTGGACGCCTGTAATCTCAGCTACTAAGGAGGCTGAGGCAGGAGAATCGTTTGAATCTGGGAGGTGGAGGTTGCAGTGAGCCGAGATTGCACCACTGCACTCCAGCCTAGACAACAGAGTGAGACCCTGTCAAAAAAAACAAAAACAAAAAAAAACAACAACGAAGAAGAAGCAGCAGCAGCAGCAGAAGCAGCAGCAGCAACAGAAGCAGAAAGTAAAAGAATAAAAGAATGAAAAGAGGCCGAGCGTGGTGACTCATGCCTGTAATCCCAGCACTTTGGGAGGCCGAGGTGGGCGGATCACAAGGTCAGGAAGTCGAGACCATCCTGGCTAACACAGTGAAACCCTGTCTCTACTAAAAAAAATACAAAAAATTAGCCGGGTGTGGTGGTGGGCACCTGTAGTCCTAGCTACTCGGGAGGCTGAGGCGGGAGAATTGCGTGAAACTGGGAGGCAGAGCTTGCAGTGAGCTGAGATCGCGTCACTGCACTCCAGCCTGGGCGACAGAGCGAGACTCCCATCTCAAAAAAAAAAAAAGAAAAAAGAATGAAAAGAATGGCTACTTCATAGACAGAGAAGCAGCATGGGCTGAATATACTTATCGTTATTTCCTAATTAAACGCTAAACAAGGGATGGATTATTCCTGAGTTTTCCAGGAAAGGGGTAGGGAGTTCCCATAACTGAGGGGTTCCTCCCCTTTTTCGACCTTATAGGATAACTTCTGACATTGCCGTGGCATTTGTAAACTGTCATGGTGCTGATGGGAGTGACTTTAGCATGCTAATGGGTTATAATGAGCAGTGAGGACAACTAGAGTTTGCTTTAGTCGCCATCCTGGTTCTGGTGGGCTTTGCCAGCTTTTTTTTTTTTTTTTTTTTTTTTTTTTTTTTTTTTTTACCATATTCCATTTTATCAGCAGGGCCTTTGT
>NW_012101432.1:3387571-3395734 GCF_000951045.1 Mandrillus leucophaeus | reverse complement strand
ACATTGCCGTGGCATTTGTAAACTGTCATGGTGCTGATGGGAGTGACTTTAGCATGCTAATGGGTTATAATGAGCAGTGAGGACAACTAGAGTTTAAAGCAGCAGCTAACTTTGCACATATTATCTCATTTAATTATTTTATCTCTTTTTTTTTTTTTTTTTTTTTTTTGTTACCATATTCCATTTTATCAGCAGGGCCTTTGTGACCTGTATCTTGTGCAACTAGTCCTGCCAACCTCCTGTCTTATCCTGTGACTAAGAATGCCTAACCTTCCGGGAATGAAGCTCAGCAGGTCTCATCTTCATTTTACCCAGCCCCTATTCAAGATGGAGTCGCTCTGGTTCTAACATTTCTGACAGATACACGAGATATACATTTGTCAAATCCATAGAATATATACGGCTCAAAGTGAATCCCAATGTAAGCTATGGATTTGGGTTGGTGATTGTGTGTCAGTGTATGTTCCTGTGCTGTAAGAAATGCACCACTGCTGTGTGGGATGTTGATAGTGGTGGAGGCTGTAAGTTGGAGAGCAAGAGGGAATCTCTGTACTTTCTGCTCAATTTTGCTGTGAACCTAAAATTGGACTGAAAAATAAAGTCTATTAAATTAAAAATATCGTTGACCCTGGCACAACACAGGTTTGAATTGTGAGGGTCCTCTTATACGCGGAGATTTGTCGGTAACAGTTACCTCAAACGTGCCTGCCTCTCCTGCCTCCCCTTCCACCTTTTCCACCTCTTCTGCCTCTGCCACCCCTGAGACAGCAAGACCAACCCTTCTCGTCCTCCTTCTCCACAGCCTACTCACTGTGAAGACAATAAGGATGAAGGCTTTTATGATGAGCCACTTCCACTCAGTGAATACCAAATATGTTTTCTCTTCCCTCTGATTTTCTTAAGAACATTTTCTTTTCTCTAGCTTATTTTATTGTAAGAATACAGTATTTAATACATATAACATACAAATATGTATTAATCAACTGTTTATGTTATCAGTAAGGCTTCTGGTCAAGAGTAGGCTGTTAATAGTTACATATTGGGGGAGTCAAAAGTTATACACAGGTTTTTGACTGTATGAGGGTTGGTTCTTCTAACCCCAGTGTTGCTCAAGGGTCAACTGTATATATATAAATGAGTTATCTGCTATTTTTATTCAATAATACTATATATTACATGGTATATTTTATGGATATATATACTTTTTGAGACAAGCGTCTCGATCTGTCTCCCGGGCTGGAGTGCAGTGGAACAATCTCGGCTCACTGCAATCTCTGTCTCCCAGGTTCAAACAATTCTCATGCCTCAACCTTCCAAGTAGTTGGGATTACAGGCATGCACCACCATGCCCAGGTAATTTTTTTGTATTTTTACTAGAGATGGAGTTTGATCATGTTGGCCAGGCTGATTTCAAACTCCTGGCCTCAGATGATCCACCTGTCTCAGCCTCCCAAAGTGCTGGGATTACAGGTGTGAGCCACCGCACCTGGTCTGATACATATTTTTTAACTTAAGTTTTTAAATGTTTTATATTGCAATTGACTGTCCTTATAAGTAAATTTATGACTATTTCCTAGTAAAAATCATAGAAATAAAATATTGACTCAAAAGAAATGCTCATTTTTAAAACTTGTTTGATACTTATCTCTCATAAGGGTATAGTAAAGCTTTGAATTGATATTTGATTGAATAACTGGTAGCTTTTTGTGGTAAGGAAGGGAGTAAAGGGTCTGGGTAGCTGGTTTTCACTGGTGAGGGCAGTTGATACTAGAGAGAAAAGGGAAGAGTAAAAGTTCCTGGTTTTTTCAAACTACACCCTACCATCTCATCACTCAAAGAGATATGGCACCTCTCCAAAAGAAAAATCTCCAATGCTACACAGTTACTGAAATGCCTGCCTTATAAACCTCTCCCCAACTGAGACCCACAGCCAACAGGACTTGTGATTCTATAAGAGAGGATATATTGAAAAAGGAGGCAAGTATGTCCACTTCTGTATGGCAGAAAATTAGACTAATGAATTTCAAAATTTCAGAATGAGGGTCTAATAAATTAGCAGGGGCTTAGTTATCTGTGAACCTGCACGGAGCAGTGGGAGGAGCTGGGCTTTTGTCAGACAGAGCCTGGGCTCACTGAACTCGACTCTGCCACCCAGTGTTTTCGTGTTCTTGGCCACTGGACTCTCCTGAGTCTCAGTGACATCTTCCATTCTAACTGACTTGTGAGACACGATGAATATGTGTGTCCAGTGCCTAGCACAATGTCTGTCACATAGTATATGCTCACGAAATACGTGATCGCTCCTCATTTTATAACAGAATGCCCCAATAATAGAGACTAACTGAGGTATCATGTTCTTTTTCACAGTAAACTCTGTTGTAGTTCCCTACATATTAAAATCCTGCTTCAGAGCAGCCTGTCCACAGTGATGACAATGGGCAGCCTGGTCAACCCCTCCCCTACCTCTGCCACCAAACCTCTGTTGCTACTCCTATGGGAACTTCCTCCCTGACCCAACCAAAACCCCCATTGCAAAGGGCACTACAGACATGCCACTTCTTAGATGTCTCCAGCACTACCATTTTCCGAACCTTCTGCCAGTCAATATTGCCAGAGGCCCCTACCTCCCCCGGGTACTACTCCACCCCATGCCCTCTAAAAGTTGCTCCATCTAGAAGCCTTGTTCCCTTGTCTCTGGGCTGAGACTGGATATCTTCTGGCATTCCCAGTTAGAGCTGGAGCAATTTCCCACAGTCATCTATCCACAAATAGTGGGGAGGTTGAGCTCACTGACCTTTGAGTTCCTTTGTGATAAGCAAGTTGATACAGTAGGAAGAAATCTTGACTGTGAACTCAGGATGCCTGATTTCTAGTTCCCATCCTGCCGCAGTCTATCTGGGGCCTTAGGCTCAGTCATTTCACTTCTCTGTGCCTCAGTTTCTGAATATGCAAAAAGAAGAAGTCAGACTAATAATCATCCTGGTTGAGCATTCATCTTGTTCCAGATCTTATGCTCATCTTTTTACACATGATGGGGACAAAATAGCGGCATGTGTGCATTCACAGTCTCAACCCTAGGGTTTTCTAGGGGTATAGAAATACTAATGCATCAAAACCCTTAGCCCTCTGGGTGACCCAGCAAAGCCTCAATTACTTTTTCATGCAAGACCCAGATTTCTTTAACATCACATGGTGTGATAATGGCAGCAAGAGGCAGTTCAGCTTTTACACATTACCCAGCATCATCTCATGTAATCCTCATGACAAGTCTGTGAGGTTGGTATTGTTCTGTTTTACATATAAGGAGAATGAGACCCAGTGAGAGTAAATAAGATACAAGGTTACCTAGTTAATAAATGTGATCTGATTTCAGAACCTATTTCTAAATGACTATGCTTTCTGCCTTAGTGTACTGTTCATGAAAATCTCTAAGCTCCCTTCCATCTTTATGATTTTACACAGGCTTTTGTGGACTAGCCTGGGAAATTTTCTACTGTCGTTTTGATGAGAGAGCATGTTTAGATGTGCTAACAATTGACTTTCAAATAAAAAACTTTAAATGTATTTATGTATTTATTTAGAGATGGGGTCTCACACCGTCAACCAGGCTAGAGTACAATGGTGCAATCATGGCTCACTTCAGCCTCCAACTCCTGGGTTCCAGCAATCCTCCTGCCTCAGCCTTCCAAGTAGCTGGAACTACAGATGTCTGCCACCATGTCTGGCTAATTTTTTTAATTTACTTTTTTGTAGAGATGGGGTCTTGCTGTGTTGTCCAGGCTGGTCTCAAATTCCCCTCCTCAAGCAATCTTCCCACCTTGGCCTCCCAAAATGTTGCAATTACAGGCAGGAGCCACCTCACTTTGCAAAATGCTTCCTTAATAATAATAACAATAATGCAGTCCCATTAAATATCACCTATGTGTGTATTTGGTGTAAAAAAACAGCAAATCAAGTCTTAGTCTTTTTTTGTTTGTTTGTTTTCTTTTTAAGACAGTGTCTTGCTCTGTCACCCAAGCAGGAGTGCAGTGGTGCATTCTTGGCTCAGTGCAACCTCCCCTTTCCAGGCTCAAGCAATCCTCCTGACTTAGCCTCCTGAGTAGCTAGGACCATAGGCGTGTGTCACCGTGCCTGGCTAATTTTTAAATTTTTTGTAGAGATGGGGTCTCACTATATTGCCCAGGCTGGTCTTGAATTACTGGACTCAAGCCATTCTCCCACCTCAGTCTCCCAGAGTGCTATTACAGGTGTAAGCCACTGTGTCTGGCCTGTCTTTATCATTTTAGCTGCACTCTCAGCCTCAGTTCTGGTCTCCTGCCAACTTCCCACTCTCAACAATATTCAGTCACTTGACCACTCTGGCCTCACCATATCACATCACCCTCTCTGCAAGCCCAGCCCACTGCATAGATGTTATCAATCATCAAATTTAGTAGTTTTTCTTTAAAAATCCCTCAAAACCTGTTTCTTTCAAGCCCAGCCCACTGCATAGATATTATCAATCATCAAATTTAGTAGGTTTTCTTTAAAAATCCCTCAAAACCTGTTTCTTCCTTCAAAATTGTACTGCCACTCCTCAGGCAGGACGGTCTACCTCACATGTCCCCCACAGCACCAGCATCTTAAGTCCTGCTCTCACCTTCCAGCTGGCCAGAGTCTGATTCAGTCACAACACACAGGACAGCAAGAACCAGGTCAGGAGCAAGAGACGGGTTTCCAGGGACCTGAAGTCCTAGCAACCCCCATAAATGTGAAGAGAAACATTAAGCTGTATGCAGGTTTTTGACTATATGAGGGTTGGTTCCTCCTTGGAAAAAGCAAGAAGTCCAGGATGTCAGTGATGCAAGCAGCCTTCTCACCTTAACCGTGGACAAAGGGAGTTTTCCAGGGCCATTGAAACTGCAGGACAGCTTCGGAAACTGAGAAAACGATGCTATGCCCTTTCCAGAGTGCAGAGAAAAATGTGTTGGGAGGGTCGAGTCGCTGTCTTCTAAGTCTGATATTGTTAGAGAAGGTAGCTAGGCAGACATGAGTAGGGCAGGAGAGGGCTTCCCCTCCAGGAATGTCAGAAACGATCAGGTGATGGTCAGGTGGTTATCAAACGGTCGCTCTAAAATGATAATTCATGGCAGCTGGTGCCAGGGAACGGCTGTCTCCTAGAAGATAGAAAACACCTAAGGCTGGTGATCAGCGTCTTCCCAATAAGATCTCAGGAGTTGGGTGAGCAGGCTTAAGCATGTGCACTAAGAGGCAAAATGGAAGAGTTTAACTGTCATATGACCTTCCTCCCGAAGGAAAAATGCCTCAAACAAGCACGCACACAACTTCAGTAAACACACCACCGCCTGCGGCCCCTTCCAAGTACTGGCAGGCCACTACACATGCAAACAGCCTGCCCCAAGGAAAAATCAAGGGAAGAGAGATGCAAACCCTGGAAGCATGCCAATGATAAAACTCCAGATCAAGGATCAGATGGGGCACTTGCATCTTTCAGGTCACACACTTGGCCTTCTTCCAAGTGTACTTTACTTCCTTTTGTTCCTGCTCTAAAACTTTTTTTAAAAAATACTTTAAGTTCTAGGGTACATGTGCACAATGTGCAGGTTTGTTACGTATGTATACATGTGCTGTGTTGGTTTGCTGCACCCATTAACTCATCATTTGCATTAGGTATTTCTCCTAATGCTATCCCTCCACCATCCCCTGACCCCACAACAGGCCACAGTGTGTGATGTTCCCTGCTCTGTGTCCAGGTGTTCCCATTGTTCAGTTCCCACCTATGAGTGAGAACATGCGGTGTTTGGTTTTCTGTCCTTGCAATAGTTTGCTCAGAATGATGGTTTCCAGCTTCATCCATGTCCCTACAAAGGACACGAACTCATCCTTTTTTATGGCTGCATAGTATTCCATGGTGTATATGTGCCACATTTTCTTAATCCAGTCTATCATTGATGACTTTCAGTTGGTTCCAAGTCTTTGCTATTGTGAATAGTGCCACAATAAACACATGTGCATGTGTCTTTATAGTAGCATGATTTATAATCCTTTGGGTATGTACCCAGTAGTGGGATCACTGGGTCAAATGGTATTTCTAGTTCTAGATCCTTGAGGAATTGCCACACTGTCTTCCACAATGGTTGAACTAGTTTACACTCCCACTAACAGTGTAAAAGCTTTCCTATTTCTCCACATCCTCTCCAGCACCTGTTGTTTTCCTCACTTTTTAATGACCACCATTCTAACTGGTGTGAGATGGTATCTCATTGTGGTTTTGATTTGCATTTCTCTGATGACCAGTGATGTTGAGCATTTTTTCATGTGTCTGTTGGCTGCATAAATGTCTTCTTTTGAAAAATGTCTGTTCATATCCTTTGCCCATTTTTTGATGGGGTTGTTTGATTTTCTTTCGTGTAAATTTGTTTAAGTTCTTTGTGGGTTCTGGATATTAGCCCTTTGTCAGATGGGTAGATTGCAAAACTTTTCTCCCATTCTGTAGGCTGCCTGTTCATTCTGATGGTAGTCTCTTTTGCTGTGCAGAAGCTCTTTAGTTTAATTAGATCCCATTTGTCTATTTTGGCTTTTGTTGCCATTGCTTTTTGTGTTTTAGACATGAAGTCCTTGCCAATGCCTGTGTTCTGAATGGTATTGCCTAGGTTTTCTTCCAGGGTTTTTATGGTTTTAGGTCTAACATTTCAGTCTTTAATCCATCTTGAATTAATTTTTGTATAAGGTGTAAGGAAGGGATCCAGTTTCAGCTTTCTACATATGGCTAGCCTGTTTTCCCAGTACCATTTATTAAATAGAGAATCCTTTCCCCATTTCTTGTTTTTGTCAGGTTTGTCAAAGATCAGATGGTTGTAAACGTGTGGTATTATTTCTGAGGCCTCTGTTCTGTTCCATTGGTCTGTATCTCTGTTTTGGTACCAGTACTATGCTGTTTTGGTTACTGTAGCCTTGTAGTATAGTTTCAAGTCAGGTAGCGTGATGCCTCCAACTTTGTTCTTTTTGCTTAGGATTGTCTTGGCAATGAGGGCTCTTTTTTGGTTCCATATGAACTTTAAAGTAGTTTTTTCCAATTCCATGAAGAAAGTCGTTGGTAGTTTGATGGGGATGGCATTGAATCTATGAAATTACCTTGGGCAATATGGCCATTTTCATGATATTGATTCTTCCTATCCATGAGCATGGAATGTTCTTCCATTTGTTTGTGTCCTTCTTTATTTTGTTGAGCAGTGGTTTGTAGTTCTCCTTGAAGAGGTCCTTCACATCCCTTGTAAGTTGGATTCCTAGATATTTTATTCTCTTTTTAGTAATTGTGAATGGGAGTTCACTGATGATTTGGCTCTCTGTTTGTCTGTTAATGGTGTATAGGAATGCTTGTGATTTTTGCACATTGACTTTGCTGAAGTTGCTTATCAGCTTAAGGAGATTTTGGGCTGAGATGATGGGGTTTTCTAAATATACAGTCATGTCATCTGCAAACAGGGACAATTTGACTTTCTCTTTTCCTAAGTGAATACCTTTTATTTCTTTCTCCTGCCTGATTTCCCTGGCCAGAACTTCCAACACTATTTTGAATAGGAGTGGTGAGAGAGGGCATCCCTGTCTCTTGTTCTAGTTTTCAAAGGGAATGCTTCCAGTTTTTGCCCATTCAATATGATACTGGCTGTGTATATATGAAACATACAAACTATATGTCTGTCATAAATAACTCTTATTATTTTGAGATATGTTCCATCAATACCTAGTTTGCTGAGAGTTTTTAGCATGAAGCACTGTTGAATTTTGTCAAAGACCTTTTCTGCATCTATTGAGATAATCATGTGGTTTTTGTCTTCGGTTCTGCTTATGTGATGGATTACGTTTATTGATTTGTGTATGTTGAACCAGCCTTGCATCCCAGGGATGAAGCCAACTTTATCTTATTGAATAAGCTTTTTGATGTGCTACTGGATTCTGTTTGCCAGTGTTTTACTGAGGATTTTCACATCGATCTTCATCAGGGATGTTGGTCTAAAATTCTCTTTTTTTGTTGTTTCTCTGCCAGGATTTGGTATCAGGATGATGCTGGCCTCATAAAATGAGTTAGGGAGGATTCCCTCTTTTTCTATCAATTGGAATAGTTTCAGAAGGAATGGTACCAGCTCTTCCTTGTACCTCTGG
>NW_012101432.1:3340676-3385626 GCF_000951045.1 Mandrillus leucophaeus | reverse complement strand
TATGAAATTCTGGGTTGAAAATTCTTTTCTTTAAGAATGTTGAATATTGGCCCCCACTCTCTTCTAGCTTGTAAAGTTTCTGCTGAGAGATCCACCGTTAGTCTGATGGGCTTCCCTTTGTGTGTGACCCAACCTTTCTCTCTGGTTGCCCTTAACAGTTTTTCCTTCATTTCAACCTTGGTGATTCTGACAATTATGTGTCTTGGGGTTGCTCTTCTCAAGGAGTATCTTGTGATGTTCTCTATATTTCCTGAATTTGAATGTTGGCCTGCCTTGCTAGGTTGGGGAAGTTCTCCTGGATAATATCCTGAAGAGTGTTTTCCAACTTGGTTCCATTCTCCCTGTCACTTTCGGGTACACCAATCAGACGTAGATTTTGTCTTTTCACATAGTCCCATGTTTCTTGGAGGCTTGGTTCATTTCTTTTTACTCTTTTTTCTCTGAACTTCTCTTCTCACTTCATTTCATTAATTTAATCTTCAATCACTGATACCCTTTCTTCCACTTGATCTAATCGGCTACTGAAGCTTGTTCATGCATCTTGTACTTCTCGTGCCATGGTTTTCAGCTCCATCAGGTCATTTAAGGTCTTCTCTACGCTGTTTATTCTAGTTAGCCATTTGTCTCATCTTTTTTCAAGGTTTTTAGCTTCTTTGCGATGAGTTCCAACGTCCTCCTTTAGCTCAGAGAAGTTTGTTATTACCAGCTTTCTGAAGCGTACATCTGTCAACTTGTCAAAGTCATTCTCTGTCCAGCTTTGTTCCGTTGCTGGCGAGGAGCTGTGATCCTTTGGAGGAGAAGGGGTGCTCTGGTTTTTAGAATTTTCAGCTTTCCTGCTCTGGTTTCTCCCCATCTTTGTGGTTTTATCTACCTTTGGTCTTTGATGATGGTGACCTACAGATGGGGTTTTGGTGTGGATGTCCTTTTTGTTGATGTTGATGCTATTCCTTTCTGTTTGTTAGTTTTCCTTCTAACATTCAGGTTCTTTAGCTGCAGGTCTGTTGGAGTTTGCTGGAGGTCCACTCCAGACCCGGTTTTCCTGGGTATCACCAGTGGAGGCTCAGTTGGAAATGCAGAAATTACCCGTCTTCTGTGTCGATCACGCTGGGAGCTGCAGACCGGAGCTGTTCCTATTTGGCCATCCTGGAATGGACCCTCTAAAACTTTTTAATAAACTTACTGATGCTCTAAAACTTGCCTTGTCCTCTCACTCTGCCTTATGCCTCTCCACTGAATTTTTTCCTCCAAGGAGGCAAGATTCAAGTTGCTGCAGAACTCTACAGATTCACTGCTGCTCACAAAATCACTGCTGACCAACTCATCTCAGGATAGAAGTCAGAGTGGCTCTGTTTGGCTGGCTTATTCACCCAATACAGATCTGGGGCAAGGAAAGGTGCAGAGAACTGGGGGCAAGGGAATCTGAGGACTTTGTTATCCTTTAAATTCTAGACTCTGAGAAGTCCAGCCTGCTTTTAGGTTTTGACTTGAGCTCTGTTAGATTCTTTATTGCATGCCTTTTAATCCCTGCCCCCTTCCCAGAGAGTGGCCTTGAGTGACCCTTAGTTCCTCGCTAACAAAAGAACTGGCCAAATCAATGACTTGTAAACTGCCCTGAAGAGTCCTTCACCTCTCAGCCCCAGAACCATTGCTACAGCTCTTGTGGGTAGTTGGTTTGCGGAGGATGGATCCCCAAACAGCTGCAGGGCAACCGCAGCCTATTAGCAGACTGCCTAGCACATAGGAAATTTGTTGAATTGAATTACTAATAAAAGGCAGGCAGAAGGATTACACTGAAAACACCCCAGAGCATATGTTCCCATGAGGTGCTGCCACTGTAGTCTTCTAGCAAACAGCAGCAGCCAACACCTCAGCCTCATAATCAGAGAAGAAAATAAGATGTTGGGCAGACCTGGAGGTCACAAAACAAAGCTACATACAAGTCCTTTAAACTACAGACTTGTGAGTGACAAACAAACCTTTGCAGACCTAAAGTCGGTCTTTTCAGGCACGTCCTCCCATCGTAGGGTCTCAGAGCTGATGAGCTCATAGCAGGGAGGTAGCCATTCTGCATCCCCTATGCTTAATGGCCAATGTTGCTGACCAAGCAAAAGGCTTTTCCAGTGAGCCCAGAAACAGCTTCAGAATCCTTCTCAACACAGTGCTCCAGAAAGCTACTACATGTTAAAAGGTTGGCATTTGAGATGAAACTTATTTGCCATCTGAGGAGGCTAAAGCAACTCCATCTCAGATGCTAACCTACCATGTTGACTTCTGATTAACCCCAGTTCCGGGAAAGCCTTTAAGATTTCTATTTTCATGCACTTACTGTAAATTCTGCCTTTAAGTCAAAATAATCTTGATTTTTATCATAAACACATGCTTACCATAAACCCTATCCTTAAGCAAATTCCCTATGCTATATAAGCGTTGGGTCTGGTGGGTAAAAGTGCAGGGATCCACCATCTCACCTTGTGCCTGCCCAAGACATGGTTTCTGTTTATAAATTCCTATAAAATGTTTCTTTCTGAGAAACTGAATTTGTCAGCTTCTTTCTTCAGCCTCTCAGCTTCCCTGGCCTTTGGGAGTAGGTTTGCATGAACTGTTCACACAGAACACCATCCCTGATGTAACGTGCCTCCCTCATTTCAAAGGTAAGGAGACAGAGACTCAATGAAGTTTACTGAATTCCCCATGCCACACAGTTATTTAGTAAAAGAACTCAAAGTGTAACTTAGATCTTTGGACCCTTTACCCCTGCTTTTTCTAGTAAACTATCTCTGAACCTTGAAATGTCCATTTTCAATCATGTCATCTTGGAGGCCTAAGAGCCTCCCCAGCATTTATGATACATGTGATGCCTTAGGAAAGGCTATCTAGCATCCATCCCAAAATAGAGGAAATAGAAGACCAGAATAACTCACTATTCATGAACAGATTTACCATCAGGAATAACCACTGCAGGTGACGTAAAAAACTTCGGCATAATTCTCTTTTTGTCACTATTTCCTGTCTTTTGCTTCTCTCATAATTTCTCTAGGAGTTTGGCAACTGAACCCAAATGACCATATAAATGGTAAATGACTAGGAGAGAGAAATGCTGAAGCAAAACAGTAAGCTTTTTGACATTTTTATGACAGATTTTTGTTTGCTCAAGTTTTTGGCTTTGTAACAAGAGCATCTTTGTATTTTGTTGTCTTGGATTGTTCACCTTCTCATAAGGGAAAACAATCTTAGTAAATCTTTTGTCTGTGTTGAACTTCACAGATTAAATTTTTACTGTGCTAATATACTACATTGCTGGAAGAAGATAATTATGTGATGAAATTAAGACATTCTGCAATTATATCTTATAATATCATTAATTTCCAGATTCACACAAATTATATCTACCTCAAGAAGAACAGCAATTTCCTTTCTTTCTCTCATAAAAGCAGGTAATAAGAATCTTACTCCTACAATTATTTTAGGCAAATTTTTAAATTTGTTATCTTAGACCTCTCAGAGCAGTAATGATACATTATCTCAAGTTTCAAGTTTTACTTTTATCATTGTATTGCTAATGATCTTTCAGATTGAAAATGCTGTTTTCTTTTTGAGAAAGCATTGACACATTTTGTCATATCTCTCTAGTCTCTTCATAATCTTAGGAGAAAAATCATTAATGGTAACGAATGAATGGGCTTATTGAAAAGATTATGCCATAGATAACTTGACCCCATCTATGTCGACACGAGAACTGTTTCATGTAAGACATAAAGAGACAAAATTAGCCAGGAGTGGTGGCTCATGCCTGTAATCCAAGAACTTTAGCAGGCAGAGGCAGACGGATCACTTGAGGTCAGGAGTTCAAACCAGCCTGGCCAATGTGGTGAAGCCCAGTTTCTACTATAAATACAAAAATTAGCTGGGCATAGTGGCACTTGCCTGTAATCCCAGCTACTCAGAAGGCAGAGGTGGGAGAATCATTTGAACCCAGGAGGCAGAGGTTGCAGTGAGCCGAGATCGTGCCACTGCACTCCAGGCTGGGCAACAGAGCGAGACTCTGTCTCAAAAAAAGAGACAAAATTAATGATACAGAACAAAAAAACTTAAAGAAGCCTACTTATAAGGAGCTTATGAAGTTATTTCAATTTTTATTAGAATTTTGTATTCACAACACATCAAAAAGTATTATTGAGCACTTATTTTATGAAAAACACTATGTTGGAGAACACAGATATCATTGAACCCTCTAAGAACTCATCGTCTAACTAGGGAATCAAGAATAAAAGAATCAACATGGAAGAATGAGTTGTGAACATGAAGAGTTGCATTAGTAATACAAGGCTAATGACCACATGAATCTTAAGGAAAGACATTCTATGAGCTCAGAGAGAAGAGAGAACACAGAGTTTGATAAGTCTAGGAAAAGTTTCCGGGCAGAAAAGACATAAACTAAAGTAAATATAAGAGGAAAGACCCCATGGCCATGGAGGAAAAGTTGAACTTGAAACGTAGGCATTCTGCATGATTCCATCTCTCATTTTTACTCAAATCTTTTCACACCTCACTGAGACTTGCCTTATTTGGCCTCATTCCATTTTTTGATTCTGTTTCCTGTCTGCAAAATCACTAACGCTCATGGTTTCAATTATCCTATCTCTCAGGTACACTCTTAAATCTGAGCCTCCAGCAAATGTGGCTTCCCCTTGGACCTTGAATCCTGCCTTGCCTCCTGTCTGGACTGATGCCCTTCTTTCTATCCTGGTATGAACAAATCTTTTCAATTCATGTCAGCCAGTTAAATGCCAACTCCAGGGAAAGTTTTCTTGATCCCTCAGTTGAAAGTCAAGCGTAAAAGACGCTTGAAGTCCTGTATCACCTTTTCTTACCTCTACCATGAACAACTCTTTTCATTTACTAAAACCCTGAACCATGCATGGTTCCTTGTCGTTATACTTTCTGCTGTAGGTGTTGGTGCATTTTTGTCCATTCTCTGAGAACCAGCTCTGCCACCAGCAGAGGTGGACCTGGAAGCCTTATTTGTGCTGAATAATCCCATAGTCTTGACCATAGATGACTGGGCCATGACTGAATGTCTGCCTCCAGTTAGGCAATGCTAGTTTTCTTTCAGCAATCAGAATCGGGACCTGGAAAAGCAAATGAGTTTCTGTTGGTTCTCAAACTTAAAAGGTATTTAGAATCAAAGGACACTATCAAGACTGAAAAGACAACCCACAGTATCAAAGCAAATAGCTTCAAGCCATATATCTTATAAGGGCCCAGTATGCAGAATATACAAAGAACTATTACAACTCAACAACAAAAGACAATTCAAGTAAGAAATGAACAAAGAATTTGAGTAGACATTTCCCCAGAGAAGATATACAAAGTACATGAAAAGAGGCTCAACACCATTAGTTATCAGGGAACTGCAAATCAAAACCACAATGAGATACTACTTCACAATCACTAGAATGGCCATAATAAAAAAAAGGAAAATAATAATTGTAAAAATGTAGATAAATTAATACCCTCTTATGTTGCCAATGGCAATGTAAAATGGTGCACTACTGGAAAACAATTTTGTAGTTCCTTAACAAGTTAAACATAGAATTACTATATGATCCTGCAATTCTACTCCTTGATACATACCCAAAAGAATTGAAAACAGGTGTTTAAATAAACACATGTACATGAATATTCATAGCGACATTTATAATAGCCAAAAAGTATAACCAACCTAAATGTCCATCAATGGAAAAATAAACAAAATATGGTATACCCATGAGATGGAAAATTATTCAGCCATAAAGAGTAATAAAGTGCTGATACACACTACAATATGGATGAACATCAAAAACATTATGCTAAGTTAAAGAAGCCAGACACAAAAGGCCACATATTATATGGTACCATTTACATAAAATATCCAAACTAGACAAATCCGTAGAGACAGAAAGTAGATTTCTGATTACCAGGGGCTGAGGGGAGAGGGGCAAGGGAGTGACTGTTATTTAATAGTTATAGGGTTTCTGATTTGGATGAAAACAAAGTTCTGGAACTAGATAATGCTGATAGTTGTACAATACTGTGAATGTACTTAATACCTCTAAATTGTAGATATTAAAATGATAATTTTATGTTGTGTATTTTTTCTAATTTATAAAGGAAAGAAATTTCATTGACTCACAGATCCACATGACTTGGGAGGCCTCACAATCACTGTGGAAGGCAAAGGAGAAGCAAAGGCATGTCTTACATGGTGGCAGGTAAGAGAGATTGTGCAGGGGATCTCCCATTTATAAGACTATCAGATCTCATGAGACTTATTCACTACCACAAGAACATTATGGGAGAAACCACCCCATGATTCAGTTATCTCCACCTAGCCCTGCTCTTGACATATGGGGATTATTACAATTAAAGGTGAGATTTGGGTGGGGACACAGCCAAACCATATCATTCCTCCCCTGGCTCCTCCCAAATCTCATGTTCTCACATTTCAAAACCAATCATGCCTTCCCAACAGTCCCCCAAAGTCTTAACCCATTTCAGTATTAGCTCAAAAGTCCACAGTCCAAAGTCTCATCTGAGACAAGGCAATTTCCTTCCACCTATGAGCCTGTAAAATCAAAAGCAAGTTAGTTACTTGCTAGATACAATGGGAGTACAAGGATTGGGTGCATATGCCCACTCCAAATGGGAGAAATTGGCCAAAACAAAGGGGCCACAGGCCCTATGCAAGTCCAAAATCCAACAGGGCAGTCATTAAACCTTAAAGCTCCAAAATGATCTCCTTTGACTCCATGTCTCACATCTGGTTCATGCTAATGGAAGAGGTGGGCTTCCAAGGCCTTCAGCATTTCCGTCCCTGTGACTTTGCAGGGTATGGCCCCCCTCCTGGCTGTTTTCATAGGCTGGTATTGAGTGTCTGCAGCCTGTCCAGGTGCACCATGCAAGCTGTTGGTTGATCTACCATTCTGGGATCTGGAGGATGGCGACCTCTTCTCACAGCTCCACTAGGCAGTGTGTGGGAGCTCTGACTCCACATTTCCCTTCCACACTGCTCTAGTAGCGGTTCTCTATGAGAGCTCAGCCTGTAGCAGGACAAGTCACAGACAAGAACCCCTCAGATGCCGAGTTGTAGAAGGAAAGGGCTTTATTCAGCTGGGAGCATCGGTGGACTCATGTCTCCAAAAACCAAGCTCCCCAAGTGAGCAATTCCTGTCCCTCTTAAGGGTTTACAACTCTAAGGGGGTCCACGTGACAGGATTGTGATTGACTGAGCAAGCAGGGAGTATGTGACTGAGGGCTGCATGCACCAGAAATCAGAACAGAACCGAACAGAACAGGGATTTTCACAGTGCTTTTCCATACAATGCCTGGAATCTAGAGATAATACAAGCAGTTAAGTCAGGGGTTGATTTATAACTACCAGGCCCAGGGCATGGGGCTGGGCTGTCTGCCTGTGGATTCCATTTCTGCCTTTTAGTTTTACTTCTTCTTTCTTTGGAGGCAGAAATTGGGCATAAGACAATTTGAGGGGTGGTCTCCTCCCTTAGGCCTATCCAGAAGACTTCTGCCTGGACATCCAGGCATTTTCACATATACTCTGAAATCTAGGTGGAGGTTCCCAAACCTCAATTCTTTGTGTGTGTGTGTGTGTGTGTGTGTGTGTGTGGTTTTAAGGAGCAGAGAGTTTAATAGGCAAGAAAGAAAAGAGAAGACAGAAGGAAGAGGCTCCTCCACACAGAGACAGAGGGAGGGGAGCTCCAAAGCCGAAAGAGGAAACCCCAAGTGGGGCGGAAACCAGCCAGGTATACGTAGAGGCTGGAGGAAGTGGTGTTTAATTTGCATAGGGCTCAGGGGATTGGTTTGACCAGGCATGTCATTCACATAGCCTACAAAAAAGCTGGCCCTCCCACCCTAGTCTTTTAATATGCAAATGCAGGGTGCCATGATGTTCTACACACGTGGGGGTATGTGGGGGTGGCCATGTTGTCAGGCACATGTGGGGCAAGGGCAAGAAGGCAACGGGGATCACCGTGTTTGGGTGGACCCAGTTTCTAATAACTGGCATTTGCATATAAAACTCAAACCTCAATTCTTGATTTCTGTTTCAACACCACGTGGAAGCTGCCAAGACTTGGGGCTTGCACCCTCTGAAGCCATGGCCTGAGCTGTACCTTGGTCCCTTTCAGCCACAGCTGGAGCTGGAGCTGGAGCTGGAGCTGAAGCAGCTGAGATTCAGGGCATCAATTCCCAAGGCTGCACACAGCAGGCGGGTCCTGGACCCAGCCCAGGAAACCACTTTTCCCACCTAGACTTCTGGGTCTGTCATAGGAGGGGCTGCCTCTATCTCTGACATGCCTTGGAGACATTGTCACCGTTGTCTTGGAAATGAGCATTTGGCTCCTCATTACTTACACAGATTTCTGCTACCAGCTTGAATTTCTCCCCAGGAAATGGGTTTTCCTTTTCTACTGCATCATCAGGCTGCAAATTTTTCAAACTTTTATGCTCTGCTTCCTCTTGAATGCTTTTCTGTTTAGAAATTTCTTCTGTCACATACCCTAAATCATCTCCTTTAAGTTCAAAGTTCTACAGATCTCTAGGGCAGGGATAAATGCCACCAGTCTCTTTGCATAACAAGAATGACCTTTACTCCAGTTCCCAACAACTTCCTCATCTCCATCTGAAACCACCTTAGCCTGGACTTTATTGTCAATCACTATCAGCATTTTTTCAAAGCCATTCAGTAAGTCTCTAGTAAGTTCCAAACTTCCCCACATCTTCCTGTCTTCTGAGCCCTCCAAGTCTCTAGGAAGTTCTAAACTTTCCCACGTTTTCTTGTCTTCCTCTGAGTCCTCTAAACTGTTCCAACCTCTGTCTGTTACCCAGTTCCAAAGTCGCTTCCACATTTTCAAGTATCTTTACAGCAGTACACCACTACCCAGCACCAATGTACTGTATTAGTCTGTTCTCATGCTGCTAATAAAGACATACCCAAGACTGGGTAATTGAAAAAGGAAAGAGTTTTAATTGACTTACAGTTCCACATGGCTGGGGAAGTCTCACAGTCATGGCGGAAGGCAAAGGAGAAGCAAAACATGTCTTACATGGTGGCAGGGAAGAGCTATGCTGTTTTTTTAATCACTAAGAATTTTAATATTTTTCCTTTTTTTTTTTTAACAGAGATGGCAGATGGCTATGTTGCCCAGGCTGGTCTCGAACTCCTGGGCTCAAGCAATCCTCTGTGTCAGCCTCCCAAAGTGTTAGGATTGCAGATGTGAGCTACTGCGTCTGGCCACAATAATTTTAAAAAAGATATTTAAAGGGTATTTTGAGAGCTCCCAGCTAAAATGGGGTTTCAGTACCAGAGCAGCTAGCAACTCTGCCCTAATGGGATGTCAGTGTTTATAGTATGCCTTTGTGGGATGCTTCTTTTACCTGGCAGATGACCTAATGCCTAGTTGTCTGACCTGCAACCAGGGAGTCCCTCACATGGGAAACTTGTTTATACTGGCAAGGCTGCCTCATGGTTCTTACCTGAGCTGTGTCCAGTTTATGGCTGCCTGACCCTCTCTCTGACCCTGGGACCCTGACCTTGTGTTCAGCCCAGAGCCTTGAGGAAACTGGCCAGGGACAGCCCCTGTTCTTCAGATGGAAGGCACCAATTAACTACACCACCACAATAGGAAATAAGGTCAAGGATTTGTATGTGCTGATCCTGGGAAGGTAGGATATAATGAGTCAGGAGGACAGTCCTTGGTCCCCAGGGTCCTCTGAGGCAGGAATAAAAAGTCAGGCAGAGAGAGGGAAGCACAGAACAACTAGCAGTGTATGTCAGGGAATAATAGTGTGAGGATAGCCTTAAGTTTGCATGTAAATGCCTGAATGGTCTTTTTAAGGAAGCAGCAGTAAAACAAGGAGCCCAGGCTTCTAGGCAGGAGAGATGCCTCTAAGTTCTTGTCTCTGGCCACTCACTTCAGCCATTTAGATGTGCTGGAGAACTGGAAGCTGTGTCAAGGGTGACTGAGCCCTGCTTCTGGTATAAGAAGAATAAACATATTCAAAATGGATGCTGAGGCAACATAAAATTATAAGAATTCACTACCGACAGCTTGGGTGGCTTTTTTCATCACATTCATGGGGAATCAGAACAGCCAATTCACAAAGAATGAATGATGAAGCAATTGAGTGGAGAGAAATACGAAGCCTGAGAACAAGGCTGCCCTGGTTTCTCCTATCCCTCAAGATCTGGGCTCAGTCCCCATGAGGCTCAAATGCATTCCTAGCCTTAGATTTCTACACTCATATTAAATTCCCTCTTTGCAATTCAGCAGTTTGAGTGGGTTTCTGTTACAACCCCCAAAGAGCCCTAAGATTCTCTGCTGTAGCTTCTTAAGGGCATGGTGTGTAGGATAATTCTCCATTTTTGTTCACAGGATCCTTCTAGTCTAGTATCCAATATTTAGCTGGCCACACAGGATCATGTGTTTTAAAAAAAAAAGACAGAAAAATAGATTCAAACCAAGACAGGCGAAAAAACTTTTTGACCTAAGTAAAAACAGACCTAATGGAAGAATTTCCTCCGTCTCTCATAATAATTTAAATCAGGTTGCTTGGTAACCATCTTCCTTAAAATGGTACATTTGTTTTTTAAAAAAATAGTGTTTTTATAAGAAGCTGTGGATTTCCAAGCCAGGTTTTATAACCTCATGCAGGCCCATATGTCTTTTTTCCAGGCCAGATTCCAACTGGTTTGCAGAGGGATATGCATGCTGAAAAGCAAGACTGAGCATCGAAGGTCAGATCGAGAGAGGAGGAAGGGTTTCAGTGTAACAGTAATATCAAAAGGGTACCCTAAAATGAAAAAAAAAAATCTCAGTTCTTTTGCTGTATATTTGCTGTCTTGGAAAGAACCATTGGATAATATTGGCAAAGGCTGTCATGCCAATGACCACAAGGTGTGGTGTTCCCATTAAGTCACAAGAAGCGGTATCCAAAGAAGGTAGAGAGGAACTCAATCATTTGGATTTAATATAAAACTCTAAAGCCCTGAACAAAATGCAACCTAGGAGGTGGAATTATTTAAAAACTCTTTTCATTTAATGTAATTTGTGTATCCAATCTCTATTATATATCATAATAATCATTATTCCTTAATATTATTATTATTATATTGATGTGGTACTTGTTAGTTTTTACTGACCATCTCCAAGAACAAAAATGCCTTGAATCAAAGGATGAAACAGTTTGTTTGTTAAAAAAAAAAAAATTCTGTATCCACACCAATTTTTTGTTGCCCTCAGGGCAAAAAGTATATTTCCTTTCATTGTTTCTTGGTTACGGTGTCTTTCTCTGCTTGCTGTAGGATACAGGTAGATACTAGAAGGGAAAACACTCCATCTCAAACATTCTAAGTCAGGGAAGTAAAAAAGTCAAGTAGGCAGTGCTCAATTGAAGTAATTAGCAGAATAGTCTGTCTAATGTCAAAGTGCCAGCAGGTAACCAAAGTCACATCTTGATTATTGCACTGTTTCAATGCACTCATAATATAATATTCTACTACAACTAAAGACCCCCTGGCATTTTCTAAGTCTGCTTCCCCTTAAGATTCTTGTTCAGTCATTTTCCCTGGGGTTAAGATGGCTGGACAATATCTCGTTGGAAAGAAATACGAATTTCAATAAGACTGTAAAGGAACATGTTTGAGGGGCTCAGCCGTGCTTGAGTTTTCAGTTAATAATTTAGAAAACTCCTTCTTTCTGCTTGAAATCTCCCCAATTGAATGACAAGAATGGACATGTCATAGGAGCTGACAGGCATCATTCTGAGTCACCCACTCCTGATTCCAGTGTCCAACTGAGGTGCATTTTTCCTTTCATATCATCACAAATTCGTGTGTGTGTTCTGAGAGAGAGAAATGAGGTCACCCGCAAGGTAGAGTTACAGCAGGAAGCTCCAGCTCAGGGGCCACCATAGTCGGGGGGAGGGGCTCTGCACAGCCCCTCCCCAGGCCACCACACCTCACTCCAGCAGCCAGTAGTGGCAGCAGTGTACTCTGGAGATGGACAGGAACCTTAATAATGGCCCAGTGACCCAAAAGCCACTTTCAGGAGCTATTGCAGCCTAGTCTAGAGCTCACAGCTCAGCCCTTCAGACAGATGATTTTGCAACAACTATGTCTGTTCATAATGAACTCAGATACTTCAGAGGGTGTTTAAAGCCTTACAATTTGTGGCTCCTATTCTCATATAGCTTATCATTAGTAGTCACATCCAGATATTAAAAGTTTGTAATACCTTATGAATTCCTTTGCATGTACACTATATCATTCAAGATTCAAAACCATTTTTCCCATAACTGACAACAAGCCATTTCTAATTAGACGAAAGAAATGTACTTAGGGAATGAGAGTGGGAATCGCAGCTCTACCCCTCTGGGTGACCACAGTCATGTCAGCCTCTCTGGTCCTCTAGCTCCTTATGTGTAAAATGACAAAGGAAAGGCATATCATGCAATCTCTAGGTTCCTTTTCAGCTCGAAAGTCAATATGAAGGGAGAGTTAAAGTCACTGATAGTTTAGCAGGACCATACTGTCATAAAAAGTTATACTCAGGTTAGGTTCTTCAATTCAACCATTTACAGCACATTTTCATTTCGGTTGGAACCCAGCTCCACTTAGAATTTAATCTGTCATTACTTTAATGGGTCATTCAAGTTGTGACACTATACAAATATTTATTCGGCACCCACTGTGAACTGAGTCATGTGCTATGAGTTGGAGATAAATGAAGAATGAGGTATGACCCTTTCCTCAGAGACCTCACAGCCTAGTGTGAAATAAAGCTGGACCAGCTGGCAATTGCAGTACACCGTGATGGGGGTCAACAGTCATGCTGTGGGGACACATGTGGGGGTTGGAAGGGCCAAATCACAACATCTGAGGGCAGACCTGACAGAGAGGAAGTGAGCCAGACAGGAGGGAGACAGAGACAGGGAGCGGTATGTGCACAGGCCCAGGCAGCTTGGGGGCTGTAAGCAGGCTGGAACCCAGGAATTGAGAAGAGGACTGGAGAGTGATAAGGCTGAAAAGGTTTGGGATAGTTACTGTTTAATACAATGAGCCAGAAATCACAAAATGCAAATGAAAACCACTGTGACATATCATTCTACAGTCAATACCTCAGCAACAATTTTTAAGTCTGACCATACCAAGTATTGTCAAGAAAGTGGTTTAATAGACTCTTCTGTATGTCATGTGTGGTGAGAATATAAACTGGTACAACCACTTCGTAAAACAGTTTTGACACAATCTCCTATGACCCAGGAATTCTGGTCCATTCATCACAACATTGTTTTTAATATTCAGAGTGAGAAAACAACTCAAATGTCCTTTAATAGTAGGATAGATATGTGCATTGTGGTATAGTCATAAATGACTACTACATAGTAATAAAATGAATTAGCGGTAACCACATACAACAATAGGATTACAGACTACATGTTGAGGAGGAAAAAGACACAAAATACATACAGTAATAGTCCATTTACATAACATTGAAAAATAGGGGAAATTAAACTTTACTCTTTAGGGATGCATAATAAAAGTGGAACACACATTTTTAAAAATAACATTATGATAAAGGATAGGATACGTTTAGTTCTAGGGGAGAAAAGGGGCCTGTGATTTGGAAAGGGCAGATTGGGAGTCCTGAGGTATAGCAGTAGTATATCCACTTATCTGGTTTAAGGGAGAGTTTTCTTTTTCTCAATGCAGATTATATTGCACAATAAAAATCTTAAGGAAGAAAACATTAGAATCAGATATGACAAAGAAAGAGGCAGTTGCAACTCATGGAGACAGAGAGTAGAATAATGGTTACTAGACGCTGGGAAGAATAATCAGGGGAAAAGAGGGAGATGGTTAATAGGTATAAAAATACAGTTAGAGAGAAGGAATAAGATCTAGTGTTCAGTAGCACAATAGGACAACTACAGTTAACAATAATTTATTATGCATTTCAAAATAACTAAAAGAGTGGAACTCGAATGTTCCAAACACAAAGGAATGATAAATGCTTGAGGTGATAGATGCCCCAGTTATCTTGATTTGATCATTACACACTCTATACTTGTATCAGAATATCATATGTGTCCCACAAATATTTACAAAGAAAAAATTTCTTAAAAATCAAACTAATCAATACAAAGAATGGTTTGTTGTTGTTATTGCAGTTTTTTAAAAAAGAAAGAGGCAGAGAAGAAAGGAAAGAAAGAGGGGAGAGAAGATTAATATGTATACTTGGAAACCCTGATTAATTTGGGGCTATGGCAAGAATGCCATGGCCAAAAGATGTTTGGAAGAAATGGTTGTGTCCATGAGAAGAATAGGTCATTCTCTCATCCTCTAGTTCTAAGTATTAAGTGGGGTCTCTCTTCTTGAAGACTACCTAAGGAAGGAGAAAGAATGGGAGATAGAGACAGCCTCCCGCCCTATCACTTTTGCCTTCAGGGCTCCCTTCCCTTTTTCTGGGAACCCCATTGCTGTTTCTGTGTCCCCTCATCCTGCTGTGGGAGTGCAAGGCTCTGGGAACTATGACCTGGAGGAAATTCTCAACCTTTGCACTCAGATTTCCAGCATCTGAGGTAGCCCAACCATGGGGACCAGTACCACTTACTCACATTTTTCACTTCTTCTGCTGTATTGTCTGTATTGTTGAAAGCCAGTTCATGTGTTTTCTCATTTGATGCCTCAAAGAGCCTCCAGACGTGGGTAGAGCTGGTATTGGTAATATTCACGGAAAATTGGAACCACAAATGAGTCATTCAGGGTCACTCAGCTTGGACAAGAATGCAGGCCCCGGATTCTGAATCTACTTCAATAAGTCATCCTACAAGCCCCACATATCACCAGTGTAGCATCCACAACCCACACCCCAAGTTTAATTGGCTCTGTACATTTGAGAGGGCCATTGAAAGCCCAGAGATGCCATGAAGCAAGTTGTGTTAACCACATATCAAAGCACTAGGTGACAAGAAGATGGCATTCATATCAAATTCCGATCTCCTTAACTTTTTTCCTTGGTGTTCAAATTCCAATCTCCTTAACTTTTCAGTGGAGTCTAAATATCTCTGCAGAGCTTGCTTTCTCTGCTATGAACTAAACATACTTTCTTGATTTCACAAAGCATGAAAGAAACAAAGGATTCTATGACTCGCCAAAGGTTTTAGCCCTTCATTGTTTTATCTCAGAGAAAAGGGGAGAAAGTGAGAGCTTCTCCTGTGTTTCAAAGATCTAATATTTGGTGTGAAAGAGTAAGTGGCTCAGAGCTGACCTCTTTGAAGCATGTGGTGAAGAATGAAAACGAAATGGACAAGTGAAAAATCAATACTTCTTCACTATTATCTATCAGTCCAGGGAAACCAATCCCAAATGTACATTTCTTTTGCTGCTTCAGTTACTATAACTATTACACACTAATATCAAGATTCAGGATGTTTTGGTTGTATATTATAGCACTGTCTAGGAAAAAAATTAATGTTAAAAAACTTCTTTGTGGTGTGATTTTTTTTAAAGAAAAATGTACTGTGCTAAAAATTGTTACTGGTAAAATAGGTGTGTTGGTAGGTGACTACTGGCATTTCAAAATGATTCTTTGTTTTATAGAAGTATTCATTGATCCCAATCTTTCTCATAACTCTCATACTAATATTGTGAAATTTGATTCAGTGCCCCCCTGAAAAAGATGTAATTATAGCCTCTTAGGATTCATCTATTATATAAAGTGACGACCATTTATATATTCTTCTGAGTTACAAATTCAACGAAACCCTTTTTAAAAATGCTCCAGAAATTATTCCATCACTTCTCTCTATTTGAAATCTAAAATCGGCCTAGGCTGTCACTGAAGAAAAAGAAATGAGAATATGGCAAACCCAATGGTAAAGTAAATGTCCCAAGCCACTTCAAGATGTGAAAATCAAACTAGAATTTTTAATTACAATTAAAATAATCATAACAGATTTAAAAGATCTATAATAATAAATTTAAAAGATAATTTTTCTAAATTCTAGTAAACATATCAATTTAAGTTTATGATCTACTTAAAATATCAGGCAAATTTGCAGCATTATACAGCTCTCACAGTCAATTTGACCAAAGATAGCAGCCTTATTGAATTTTTCAGTTTGAGCAACTCTTCCACCTAGTTTTCCACATGAGCAGAAAACCTGCTATTGTGCTGAACCTGGCCTCTCCAAAACAATCCTCCAAAAAACAGGAATAAAGCCCCCAATGTCTGCTCCGAAACATCTCCTTTAGGAAACATGAGCAGTTTTCCAATAGGTTTCATCACAGAGTGACCTTAGGCAGCTTCCTTCACTTCTCTAAGTTTCCATATCCCTGCCCATAAAATGGAGATAATAATCAGGACTTGCCTCCTAAGGTTGTTCTGAGAATTCAAATAATACACAGATAGCATTTAGAATATTGTCTAGAAAAAAATGAACAGCAGCTGTTGTTCTTTGAGCTAGGAATTAGGGAACATAGGTTCTACCACTAACTGCCACAACTAGCTATATGGTGTTGGAAAGATTGACTCTCAATTCCCACAGGCCTTTTCTCCTCATTGAAATATGGAGATCTTTTGGGGTCACTAACTCTGCTGTTTTCATTTACAACTCTGACACTAAATGTGTCAGTGTTTTTCCACACCCACAACCAATTCTCCAACTCTCCAGAAGCCAACTAGATGTCCTACAATCCAGTTCAGTTCAGACACTATCCAGAATCAGTGCAGACCCCACAAGGTAAGGACTCAGGCCCACTTCAGACACCAACGGCAAGTCCCCAGCCTCCTGTACTTCTGACTGACTCTCTATGTTATTATTCAATGGATTCATCTTGCCAGCTGCAAGATGAATTGGCTAGATAAAGCCAATTCACTGAGACAGAAGTATCGTAGCAGAGAAAGGGTTTAATAATCAGAGGGCTAACCAAGAGAAAGGATGGGAGTAATTATTCAAGTCATCCTCTCCAAAAATTCAGAGGCTGTGGATTTTCAAAGATAGTTTGGTTGGCAGGCGGCTAGGGAGTGAGGAATGCTGATTGGTTGGGTCAGAAATAAAATCATAGAGAGTTGAAGCTGTCTTCTTGCACTGAGTCAGTTCCTAGATGGGGTCACAGGATCAGTTGAATTAGTTCTTTAGTATGGGTCATGGGTCCTGGGGTCAGTTGGTTACCAGAATGCAAAAGTCTGAAAAATATTTCAAAGACCAATCTTAGGTTTTGACAATAGTAATGTTATCTTAGCAGAATTCAGGCCTGTCACATAATCCCAATCTTTTGAGCATTCATTAGTCGTAAAAAGGTGGTCTTTGTCCCCAAGCAAGCAGTGGTTAGTTGTAGGAAGGGACTGCTATAAACTTTTTTTAAAAAGTTAACAAAGGCAGTTAGCTTGTGAGTTTAGACTCAAGATAGAGTCAGTTAGGTTAAATTTCTCTCACTGTTGTAATTTTTGCAAAGACAATTGCTGCTATAAATCTCATGACTCCCTTCTTAAATTTGATAATTTGCTAGAACGGGCCACAGAACTCAGGAAGACACTTTACTTACTATTACCAATTTATTACAAAGGATAAAACTCAAGAACAGCCAGGTGGAAGAGCTGCATAAGCCATGGTATAGGGGAGGGGTGTGGAGCATTTAGGCCCTCTCCAGGCCCACCACTCTCCTAGCACCTCTAAGTGTTCCCTGACCCAGAAGCTCCCCATACCCCATCATTTGGTGGCTTTATGGAGGTTCCAATACATTGGCATGGTTTATTAAATCATTGGCTATTGATGACTAAACTCAATCTCCAGCCCCTCTCCCCTCCTAGCAGGTTGGGGTGTGGGACTGAATGTTCCAACCCTCCATTCACATGGCTTACTCCTCTGGCAACCCTACCCCATCCTCAAGCTATCTCAGGGCCTACCAAGAGTCACCTCATTAGCATAAACTCAGGTGTGGTTGAAAGAGACTCATTATGAATAACAAAAGATGCTCCACTTACCCCTATTACTCAGGAAATTATAAAGATTTTAAGAGCTCTGTGCCAGGAACTGGTGACAAAGACAAAACATATATCTTTTATTATATCACAATACCACAATAACTCAAGGCCCTCAGAGATAAGGCAAGGAATACACATGAAGTATGCCAGGTTTAAGAGAATAGCAAGGCTTGGAAGCTTTCATAAACTTGAGAGTTCTTCCCAACCTAAAAGCATTCAGATTCTAAAGGTATTAAGCACACCAAGGCTGCCAAACCACATAAATACAGGTCTCATTCTGTGAATGATTTGACAATTTGCAACATCTGGTGACTATGCTAATATTCTTTTCAGCTCTGGCATTTTCTTACTTTTGTTTTCCATGCTCTTCCTTTTCCTAAAATCTATCCCAGGTAGATGAACAGAGGGTCAACCAAAGGGATGAATGATTTTTTGACATTGTGTGGTAACCGCAATAGATTCATGGCCTGATGTACACAGCAAGTCAATATGCCAAGACTTTGGGTTGCGGAAAAGAAAGAAGTTTAATCGTAGGGTCACTGGATTAAAAGATGGGAGAAAACCTTAAATCAATCTCCCTGAGGAATTTGAAGTTAAGGTTTTTAAGAGTTTTGGAGTGGGCCAAAGTGTGGAGATCATTGATTAATCAAAGAGTGCAGGGTGAAGTCATGAGACAGAGAGATGAAGAAGCTGTATTCTCATGCTAATCCTGTTCCTCTGCAGGGGGACCTTCAAACTGGTTGCTGGAATTCAGGGTCTGAAAAACATCTTAAGCAATACTTAAATAAAAGCTGTATGGTTCTAACATCAGAGATTCTGTCTGTCTGTGTCTCTCTCTCTCTCTCTCTCTATATATATATATAGGATACAGGGGTCTCACTCTGTCACCCAGGCTAGAGTTCAGTGGTGTGTTCATAGCTCATTGCAGTCTCAACTTCTCCAGCTCCAGCAATCCTCCTGCCTCAACCTGTCAAGTATCTAGGACTACAGATGCATGCCACCATGCTTAGCTATTTTTTTAAAAAAAATTTTATAAGGATGGGGGTCTTACTATGTTACCCAGGCTGGTCTCAAACTTCTGGGCTCAAGCAATCTTCCCACCTCGGCCTCCCAAATTGTTGGGATTATAGGCATAAGCTGGCATGTCTGGCTGCAAATCAATTCTTAAATAGTCTTATGCTTTTCATGTCAAAAATCCTATGTATAGGAACAGCGGGGATGAAAATGGTCAGTATCTACTGCTATATGACTTCTAACAACAAGGAAGTAGGCCAAAGTGCAGCCTGGTTAGTGCTTAGTTATATCTACACCTCTGTCCAGACCTTGCATTCAATTCTTGACAACCCTGTGGAGGCAGTTTTAGTCTCTAACATCTAAGCTGCCCCTGTTCCCTTACTTTCCACCTCCACAAACATAGGTAACCCCTCCACATGCATGTACACCATTTCCTGAGACTACCACTTTGAGTGCATATTTTACATGAACTATGCACACATTCCTTGCAGCTCTCTGTGGAGCTGGCTCTCTTTGTGTTTGAAGACAGAGATGACATGCTCAGCTCTTTGTAGACATTTAAGCCATGATGATGAAAAAGTGTATCAGCACAAGTTCCCATTTAAATGGTTTCTAGATTTTTCTTGGTTCCCTGAGCAAACAGTACAATCCTATTGCCTCATAAGTCTATAGCAAATAAGATGTGTTCCAAAATGCTGAATTCCTTTTCCTCCTTTTGCTTCCTGTTCAAAGTCTAACTGATGCAGAACAATTCCTTAAAGCTGTCTCTTTTTTTCCTCCTAGATCATTCACAAACTACAAGCAAAATGTAGTTGCAACATGGGGCTCAGAATGTACCAAGAACATCCTATGTCTACAGAAAGGAGTAAAACACAAAGACTAAACAGAGTTACCTATTTCTTGTTAGCCTGAGAAAAATTCTTTTCAGATGCCTTTCGTTACCTCAGAAATGGAGGCAAATGCTTTACGAAGGGTCATATGATACTTTGAAAGGCATATTGCCACGGTGTGGTTATTAAGCTCTTGGGAAACTATGGGCTTCTCTTAAAGTATAAGGAACAATTGTGCCCCCTAAGAGTCATCTTGAATTGGAATGAAATAAACTGGTTACTCCAGAGAGCAAAAAAAGATTGATTAAGGATTAGAAACTGTGGTGTTTGGATCTCTAACCTCTGGCTCTTTCTGACATATTCTGTAGGCCCACAGAATACAGGTTGAGTCTTTCAAAAGCTCCCTGACTCCTAGCTATAATGTCACATATGGTAAAATGAGCTCAGCACAGAGTTATGTTTTTCTTTTCTTACTCCTCCCAGTAAGACTAAATTCTAAGAGTGGGATTGAAAAAGGGAGGCAGACAGCTGAGAAATACTAGCAGGCCTTGGAAGTGAAAACTACAATACAACCTCAAGAGTGAACAATCACAAAAACATGCCTGTCAGTAATAAAGAACCTGAAAGCAAGGGATGTCTCCTCCCCAAGCTGTTTGCACCTATTTTTCCAGTCCTGAGAACTTAGGGAAATCTAGGTATTTGTTTAAATTCATGGAAGTGTACTTGGCTTATAGATCCAGGAGGAAAATACTAACGTGGTGCCCCTAATCCAATGTAGGAAAATATGTGAGACTTGAATCAGTTCTGTTTTTTCTAACTTACTCATTAATGCTATTTTCTTTCCTGGAAGACATTTCTATAAGTCAAGCCAAACCTGTCCTAGGGAAAGGCCTTGAAATAATTCTTTTTTCCTTTTTCCCTGTGGTGCTGAAAGTTCATGGTCAGCTGTACAGGCTGTTTAGTTAGTGGGTTCTCAACAGGCTCTGGCCAGAACATCAAGGTTTTTCCATCTCTCACTGCAGGCTGGGACACTAGAAACCTGGCTGGAAATCATACGATGGAAGAATAAACAACATACAATGTACAAGAGCCACTGCTGTGGTGATATTTGCTGTTGCTTTATAGTTTTGGATTTGGAATGCTAGCTTTACATAGTCTAGTTAATTCCTGTGGTGTTACTTATAATTTGGGTAGAGAGGGTAGTAGACTAGAGGAAGTAGCAAGTTAAATACTTTTGATCTGTGAAGGTGAGAAGCAGTATGTCCAAAGAGTGGGCTTCCCAGCCACCTTGTGCTACTAAAGCCCTATCTTTGTGTGCATAGCTCAAGAGTACCAGGCTCAGGGGAAGCCATATTGCACCACTCAACTGTGACCTTAGGAAGTAAAGCTAGTGTCAGTTATAGAAAGACTGATCACTTTTGAAGTCTACAGAAGGAAGGCTTTCAAATCTATACATTTATTATTCTGTGAATCTGAATACACATTTGTTGACATCCAGCTATTGTAGATAGAACATTTTCATAAAGAATTCTGTTTTGACTTTTAAAAATCAATATTAACTGAATCTTATCTTCAGGATAAACTCTCTGGGATGAGACAGTTGAACTAAAAGGTATAAATGCCTTTTTGCTTCTTTTGGTTCCTATTGCCAAGCTGCATCCCATGAAGACAACAGCGATGAGCCATGCTGGCTGCTGGGTGTGAGTGTACCAATTTCTCTTGGGCTTTGTCAGCAATGGATTTTTGTTTCATTTTAAAATAAGCATAAAAAGGAATTTCAAAGTTACTCTACTTCCACTGCAACTTAAAGTAGTTTCAAAGTAGTTTTATCTCATTAATTTATACCAATAGGAAGAAATTGGACTCCTTCGTAACAGCATATCTACTTTTCAAGATCTAATTTTCTGTGCTTGTGTAGTCAGTACTAAATTAGGCTATGGATTTAAAAATGAAGCATAGTATTGCGGCAATTATCCTTGTACTCTCTGCTGTACTTTAGGAACAACAACAACAGAAAACACTGTTGCTAGAAGCAGTAATAACACTACTGCCACCAAGAGAACTGTCTATGAGTTTTAGATAGTTCACTAATCAGCTGGACACACTTGGACAAGTATTTAACCTCCGCCCTCAATTTTATTTTCTGTAAAGTAGAGGTACTATTTGTTCTGTTATATTCACAAGATTGTCTTAAAACTCGAGTAGAATAATAATAGTAAGAGTGTTTTGAGACATAATATTTATTAAAAACATGATAACAAATAATAAGTGAATAATAATAAATAACAATAACTCAGATGTCTGTCAATATTAAAGTTACTATGTAGAAGAGTAAGACGGCTCAGAGGGAAAGTTTAAAAATTAGAGTAGAAAAAAATTATAAGCAGAGCAACAATTTCATTATTTCCTTATCCTCTTTAGATTTTTCTAAAAAGATGTAGTTTTCAAATAGATTTACACATGGTGTCAATTCCCCTGAAGAAAATCAAATAAACATGAATCAAATTTAATGTTTATCAATAAAATCATCAAAATTTGCATATTTATACATCATATACTGGCAAGTAAAATCCACAAATCCTCCCAAAACAGAAGTGTGTTGGAAAAACAGTGGCTGCTGAGATGACTCATAGTAAACTACAGGTATTTGATTTTCTGATGCTATCATAAATTGCATTTTTTGTTTTATTTTTTTAATTGTTGCTAAAAACTATCATACACTGAGAAGATAAACTAAAGAAGCCTTAAATAAACAGAGACATATTCTAAATGTAAGGTTTGGACAACTCAAGACTGTTAAGATACCAGTTCTCCTCAAACTGATCCATAGATTCAATGCAATCACAATCAAAATCCTGTCATGTTTATGTGTGTGCCTGTACATGTGTGTGTAAATTGACAAGTTGATTCTAAAATGTACATGGAAACGCAAAGAGAAGGGAGGAGACAAGAAAATTTGAAGAAGAAAATGTTGAAAAACCACACTCCCAGATTTCAAGACTTATTCTAAAGCTACAGTAGTAATTAAGACATGGTGGTATTGGTGCAAAGATAGACAAATAGAACAATGGAACAAAATAGAGAGAAATGAACCCTCACGAGTACAATCACTTGATTAATGACAAAGGCAACACTGCAATTCAGTGAAGAAAACGTGGTCATTTGAACAAACGATGCTGGAGAAACTGGATATCCATATGGAAAAAAGTGAACTTTGACCTTTATCTCACACTGTGTGCTAAAGCTAGTTCACAGTGGACCATAAGCCTAAATGTGAAAACTGAAATAATGACTCTTTTAGAAGAAAACAGGAGGAATAGCTTCATGAATTTGGGAAAGGCAAAGATTTCTCAAACAGAACATAAAAAGCACTAATAATTTTTTTAAAGAAAATGATAAATTGGGTTTCAGTCCTATTCATAATCATCAACAAATAGGCAAGGCACAGGCTGAGAGGTGATATTTGTAATATCTATGTTAATATACATATAATAATTATACATGTTATTTTATATATATATTCATACAATTACATACATATCTACATAATACATATGCATACATTTATATATAATTAATAAATTTATATATAAAACAAAGAGCTAAATTCAAGAATACGTAGGCCGAGCACAGTGGCTCACGCCTGTAATCCCAGAACTTTGGGAGGCCAAGACAGGCGGATCACATGAGGTCAGGAGTTTGAGATCAGCATGGTGAACATGGTGAAACCCCGTCTCTACTAAAAACACAAAAATTAGCTGGGTGCGGTGTTGCATGCCTGTAGTCCCAGCTACTCAGGAGGCTGAGGCAGTAGAATCACTTGAACCCAGGAGGCGGAGGTTGCAGTGAGCCAAGATCACACCATTGCACTCCAGCCTGGGTGACAGAGTGAGATTCTCTCTCAAAAAATGATAATAATAATAATAATAATAATATATAAAGGCTTCTACAAACCCATAGTTAAAAAAACCAAACAACCCAATTTAAAATAGGAAAAATACTTGAATAGGTATTTCTTGTCACTCCTCACAAAAGAATGTCCAAATAACCAATGAACATAAGAAAAGATCAATATAATTTATATCGGAGAATTACAAATCAAAACTACAATGGAATACCATAACACATACTCCAGAATCAGTAAAATTAAAAAGACTGACAATAACAATTGTTGAAAAGGATGTGGAACAATTGGAATTCTCCTATATTATTTGTGGGAATGTAAATTAGTAGAACCACTTTGGTAAATATTTGGCAATATCTACTAAAGCTAAACATATGTCTACCCTATTGATTCAGCAATTCTACTCCTAGATGCAAACCCAAGGAAAAGTGTGTGAATATGTCTACTAAGAGACATGTATTATTCATAATAGTTAAAAACCCTAAACATCAAAGTGTTCTTCAACAGTAGGATGGATAACTGAAATATGATATAATCATGTAACAAAATTACTGATACACGCAACAACAGAAAGGAATCTTACAGACATTATGTTGAGAAAAAAAATTAGGCATAGTTCATACTGGGTGGGTTCATTTAAATGAATTTCAAGAACTGACAAAGCTAATTCATGTTATAGAAGTAGGAATTGGAATAGTGATTTACTTCTGGGGAGCTATTTGTGGGAAGGGGCATGAGGGAACTTTCTAGGGTGAAGGAAATATTCTACATTTTGATCTGAGAGGCTATTACAAGGGTACACACTTACATAAAAATTCATTGACCATATACTTGAGATTTGTGTTTCATAACTGCATGTAAATTATATTTAATTTTTAAAACAAAGAAGGAAATGGAATAAATTGCTCTTCACCTTAAAGATATTAAAAGTTGATCTCCTTTTTGAAATAGAATTCTTGACCCCCTGGTGTTGGAGGCTACTTTAAAGATAAGCCATTTCATTTTGTGGTTGAACCTAAGGCCTGGAGGTTAGAGGGTCCTGTTCAAAGCTAATAACAAATTAGGGACAAAGTTAAGATCAGACACCAGGATTTCTGATGACCCTGCCCTTTCTTTTCCCTCACTCCACTTCCCTAAAGCTCCCCTGAGAATGATGCTGTCAATTCCTACATTCTAGTAAGAGGCCTGTGGAACTTTGCTCATGTGTCTCCTCTGCTGGAATTCTCTCCCTAGTTTGTTTTACCCACCACATTCCTATCACCAACTTATTTTTCAAGACTCTGCTTATGTCTCCCCATTTTTAGAGGGGTTTCTTTATTCTTTCTTCAGTATAATTGATTCATCTCTATATCTACATTAGTCCGTTCTCACACTACTATAAAGAAATACCTAAGATTGGTAATTTACAAAGAAAAGAGTTTTAATTGGCTGACAGTTTCATAGGCTGCAAAGGAAGTATGGCTGGGGAGGTCTCAGGAAAGTTACAATCATAGTGGAAGGTAAAGGGGAAGCAGGTACTGAATTATGATATAATAATCTTCATATGACCAGAGCAGGAGGGGTGTGGGGAAGGTGCTACACACTTTTAAACAAGCAGGTCTCATGATAACTCACTCAGTACCATGAGGACACCACCAAAGGGGAAACCCACCCCCAAGATCCAATCAACTCCCACCAGACCCCACCTCAACATGGGGATTACGATTTGACATGAGATTTAGGCAGGGACACAGACCCAAACCATATCATTCTGCTCCTTGGCTCTCTCAAATCTCATGTCCTCCTCACATTTCAAAATACAGTCATGCTTTCCCAACAGTATCCCAAAGTCTTAACTAATTCCAACATTAACTCAAAAGTCCAAAGTCACATCTGAGACAAGGCAAGTCCCTTCTGCCTATGAGCCTATAAAATAAAAAACAAATTAGTTACTTCCAAGATATAATGGGGATATAGACACTGGGTAGATACTCTCTTGTATTTCTTGGCTGTCTGCTGAGAGAAATTGGCCAAAATAAAGGGATGACAGGCCTGTGTGAGTCCAAAACCCAGCAGAGCCGTCATTAAATCTGAAAGCTCTAAAATAATCTCCTTTGATTCTATGTCTCACATCCAGGGCACACAGATGCAATGGGTGGGCTCCCAAGGCCTTGGGCAGCTCTGCCTCTGGCACTGCAGGACTTAGCCCCCACAGCTGGTCTCATGGACTGACATCGAGTGCCTATAGCTCTTCAAGGTGCATAGTGCAAACTCAGTGGATCTACCATTCGGGGGTCTGAAGGATGGTCACTGTCTTCTCACAGCTTCACTAGGCAGTACCCCAGTGGGGGCTCTGTGTAGGAGTTCCAACCTCACATTTCCCCTCCACACTACCTTAGTAGAGGTTCTCCATGAGGGCTCTGCCTCTGTAACGGACTTCTGCCTGGACATTCAGGCTTTCCCTGGAAACATCTTCTGAAATCTAGGTGGGGGGTCCCAAGCCTCAACTCGTGCACTGTGTGCACTTTCAGGCTTAACATCATGTGGAAGCCTCCAAGGCTTATGATTTTCACCCTCTGAAGCTGCAGCCCAAGCTGTACCTTGGCACCTTTTAGCCATGGCTGGAGCTGGAGTAGCCAGGATGTAGGGCAACATGTTCTGAGGCTGCAAAGAGCAGTGAGGGCCCTGGGCCTGGCACATGAAACCATTCTTCCCTCTTAAGCCTCTAGGCTTGTGATTTGGAGTGGAGGCTGCTGCAAATGTCTCTGAAATATCTTCAAGGTGTTTTTCCCATTGTCTTGGCTATCGACATTTGCCTTCCTTTTAGTTATGCAAATTTCTGCACCCGGCTTGAATTCCTCCCCTGAAAATGGGTTTTTCTTTTTCTACTACATGGCAACTTGTCCAAGGTTTTACACTCTGCTTTCCTTTTAAATATAAGTTCCAGTTTTACATTATTTATTTGCTCACAAATATGAGCACAGGATGCTAGAAGCAGCTAGGCCATAACTCGAACACTTTGCTGCTTAGAAATTTCTTCTGCCAGACACCCTAAATCATTACTCTCAAGTTCAAAGTTCCACAGATCCCTAGGGCAGGGTCACATTCCAACCAAGCTCCTTGCTAATTGATAACAAACGTGACCCTTATTCCAGTTGCCATTAAGTTTCTCATTTCTATCTGAGACCTCCTCAGCCTGGACTTCGCTGTCCATAACACCATCAGCATTTTGGTCATAACCTTTCAACCGGTCTCTAAAAAGTTCCAAATTTTCCCTCATCTTCCTATCTTCTTCTGAGCTCTCCACACTCTTCCAACTTCTGCCTGTTACTCAATTGCAAAGCTGCTTCCATATTTGCAGGTATCTTTATAGCAATGCCCCACTGCTAAGTACCAATTTTCTGTATTAGTCTGTTTTCGCATTGCTATAAAAGAATACCTGAGACTGAGTACTTTATAAAGAAAAGATGTTTAATTGGCTCACAGTTCTGCAGGCTATACAGGAAGCATGGCTGGGGAGGCCTCAGGAAACTTAAAATCATGGCAGAAGGTGAAGGAGCAGGAATGTCATTACATGGCCAAAGCAGGAAGAAGGTGGGGGGTGGTGCTACACACTTTTAAACAACCAGATCTCACAATAATTCAGTAGCATGAGAACAGCACCAAAGTGGAAATCCAGCCCCATGATCCAATCCACCTCCCACCAGGCCCCACCTCCAACACTGGGGATTTCAATTTGACATGAGATTTGGGCAGGGACACAGAACAAAACCTTATCAATATCTGTGATATCACAACTATTATTTTTATCAATATTTATTGGGCATCTACCAGGTGCCAGATGCTGTTGTGAATGTTTGGGATTCAGCAGTAATGATACACAAAGTTCCTGTATCTGTGAAACTCACACTCAGGTGGGAGAACGATAAAGCCAGGAAGTAACAAAGCCATAAAGAGCAGCATCAGAAGATAGTGACAGCAGCAAGTGCTTTTTAGGTCAGCTGGTCCATAAGGATCTCTCAGAGGAGGTAACATTTGAACAAAGACCTGGATGAAAGAGGTGATGGGTCTATCTAGGAATGAGACTCTGCATTGCTTCTATTCACATGTCTATTTTTTTATGCAGAAGTCTGATTGACTTGTAGGCATAAATGGTGTCTTAATTCATCTTTGTATTTTGGATCATTGTAGGGACTGAAAAAAGTTTGTAAAAATAAATGAATGGCACAAGCAACAAATGAAAATATAAATAAATTGAACTTCAAAATTTGAAACTTTATTGTTTCAAAGGACATTATCAGAAAGTGAAAAGGAAACATACAAAATGAACAAAAAAATAGTTGCAAGTCATTTATCTGATAAGGTACCTAAAACATATTTATACATCTAGGATATCAGAAGAATTCTATAGAGGAAAAATTCACTCAGAACAAAAGATGTATGTGTGAGTTTGTTGTATAACAAGCCAATCACAGACAAGTAAAGCAAAGAAGGACATACTCATAAAAAGAGAGACAAATAAGCCAAATAAAAAATGGAAAAAAGATATGAATAAGCATTGCTCCAAAAAAAGATACACAAATGGCCAATGGGTACATGAAAAGATGCTCAAGATCAATAGTTCTTAGAGAAGTGCAAATAGAAACCATAATGAAATACCATTTCACATTTGTTAGAATAGCTATAATCAAACAGACAGACAAGAACAGGTGCTGGCAAGGACATAAAGAAATTAGAGCATATTGCTGAGTGGGAATGTAAAATGGTGCAGCTATTTTGGAAAATAGTTTGATATTTCCTCAAAAAGTTAAATATGGAATTACTATGTGATCAAACAATTCCACTCCTAAGAAAATTGAAAACATAACCATCCAAAACTTGTATGTGAATATTCATAGCAACATTATTCATGATAGCTGAAAAGTGAAAACAACTCAACTATCAATTGATAAATTAATAGAAAATCTGGTATATCCATATAATGAAATGTTATTCAGCCACAAAAATAAGTGAAGTGCTGATGCATGTTACAACATGGGCATGAGCCTTGAAAACATTATGGTATGTGAAAGAAGCCAGATGCAAAAGGTCACATGTTGTTTAATTCCACTTATAAGAAATGTGCAGAATAGGCAAATTCATAGAGACAGAAAGTAGACAAGTGGTTACCAGGAATTTGGGGGTGTGGGGATGGGGAATGACTGTCAATGGGTATGGGATTCTTATTGGAATGGTGAAAATATTCTGGATTAGATACCTGTGATGGCTAAACTTTGTGAAGAACTCAAAATCACAGAATTTTACACCATAAAAGAGTAGATTTTCTTGTATGTGAATTATATCTTAATTTTAAAAAATGAATGAGTACATAAATAAGTAAAAAAAGCTTAGAAAACAACTAAGACTTTGTGAAAATACAGCAAATATGAGTTCCCAGAATGCTGTATTCACCGTGAAATGGCAAAATACCATTATTTAGTTCCCACAGTTTTTCCTGCACTTAGTCAAGAGGCAGCCAAATGCACCATCACTGATGACAGTATCCAACCCATCAATAATAGAAGCAGTGAGCCCACACCAAGGCTCTGGCCACCAAGTCAGCATCTAGGGCTAAGAACTCCTGAGAACATCTGGATGATGCTATAACTGGTTCAGACAGCACCCACACATCACTCCATTGCAGTTCTTTATAGCCCAAAAATTCTATAGAGGAAAAATTCACTCAACAAAAGATGTAAGTGTGAGTTCATTCTATAACAAGCCAGTCATAGACAAGTAAAGCAAAGGAGGACATACTCATAAAAGAGAGAGAGGAGGAGGACTTTGAACAAAAAACAGTAAGCTCTTTTGATCCAGTTGTTTATGTCAGAAATCAATAGAGATGTTTTCTTTCACTTTGGAAAGTGAGAATTGGAATTTGTTGAAATTGGATCTTCAGGCACTTAGATTTTTTTTTTTTTTCTTCATACTGGAACAATGGCATACATTCTGTCTACCAGAAGCTCTGAACACTAGGGCAAAAATTGTAGCAATTGTAGCGATTCTATACTTGACTCTCTGTTCTCAGGATTGTGTAGAATAGGCTCAGAGGTATTAGTGGACAGTACATGAAAAACGCCCTTAAGACATATCTGGAAATATGTAAAATATTTTCCTTTGGTGAATGCTTGTTTCTGGAAATATCATCAGACTGTGATATTGACTAGACAGTGTAAGAGAGAGAACATCATTATAAATTTCTCTGAATGAAAATTTCATCTCAAAACAGGAAATGATTATGGTAAGTGAATGATCCTGAGATAAATCAGTTTTATGCAATGAACCAAAATTAGGGTGGTGGTGCATAGTAGCTAGCTTTATACACTTTGTTTTAATTAAGGTCTGATTACCATGGCTGCTACTCATTTACCTAATAACAGTGATTTGGTGTATCAAAATTAGAGAACCCCAGGGCTTGAACTCTGGGGCCTGGGTGTGAGGGGGAGCATGTCACGGTGACCTCCTGTGCACAGACTGTAATTGCTGTAGGATTTTTCCTAAAGCCCCATGAAATTCATGGCAAAGAGAGCATTGTATTGAGCTATGGAATAAGAAGCAGCTGTCTAGTAATGCCTCCAAATAGGCCAGTATAGGCTTCTGTATTCTCCTGCTGTGACTAAAGAAATTCTTCACCAAAATCTCCCCTAGCTTGTTACATTTCTAAAAGATTCCCTGTTTCCCCTGGAGCAAGCACTGTGATCTAATTGAAATGAGAACATTCAGAATTACCTTCCTTTCTGTACAGTGAAAGTTTATTTCTATGTTCTTTCATTTGAATGGACGTAAGATTTATAATATGTATCTCTGGGCTGATGGGCCCTTTAGGCTGATCTACAAGGCAGCTCTAGATTGGGCCAGTGTTACAAGTGCAAAGAGAGTAACTTGCCGATTATAGCACGTGAAATGTTCTGTGTAATGAAACTATTTACACTGGACAATCCCTAACATTTCTACATTTTTCTCTCCTTAAATGTCATCCCAGTCATTCTTTACCCTTCGCCCTTGGCCATCCTGAGCTCTGGTGCCTAAATCCCAAACTGTGCATAAATGTGTTCTCCACATCAGGCAAGTTTTGATAAATCCAAACAAAAAGTTTCAAGAGGAATTCTTCTGGTTTTAGAGCATGTGTTGTATCACGATAATACTTGCAATAGGAAATGTATTGTGCCTGTCCCATCATTAGCTCCAAGGCAGTTCCTTCCCACTGAGTTGCCATTATGAGTTTTATCTGACCCTGACTTCTTGGCTAAAGCTGATTGGGCTAGGGGCCAGCAACCAACCCCAAATCATCCATCAATAGTGGGGCCTGGCGAAGAAGGCAATCTCAAATTTTTTAAATATGGAAGAGCTGCTATTTGGGGCATCTTTCTACAACCTCTGCATTGGGGGTGGAAATTAAAATGGCTGGATTCTGAATGATGAGATACCACTGTTCAATTTCTCAGTTAAGACGTGGCACCATGGCTATTTGTTTTCCTACATTTTCTAAACATTTTCTGCATATTTACAATAAACCACGGTATCTGGGCAGGTGGGTGGGGAGGAAAAACACCTTTTTTGCCTATCTGAAGAAACCTGTCTCGGTTCCTTGTAACCTCATGAAGCCTAATGACAAAGAGTGTAGATAAATGCCATGCAGGCAGGGATCACATCTATTTGTTTACCACTGTATACACATGGCTTTGACTAGAGTAAGGAGCTCAATCAATATACACTAAATGAATAAAAACTTGGTAGTAGCTTCTAAAATTTTTTCATATGACTCCTTTAGTGTTTCAGAAAAGAGAAAATTGATCCTCTGGATAAAATGAAGACCTGGAGACATGGCACAGCTGAGAGTGGATGCGGGACACCTTTCAGACACCTGGGGCATTGCAAGAAAATCTACATACTAATAAGCCAGACAGTCTGCCTCTTTCACCTGCTTAGTTCCTAGACTTCAGGCTCATACCTCCTTGTCAGGATAATGGATTTCTTCTTTGTAGGAATCATCCTAAAGAGAAAGTTCCTACAGATGCTGATATTGGTGAAATACCAATGATATACTCTTTTTCTCCAATAAATCAACTCACAATGAAGCTCAGCAATTGGAAAGTTTCACCACACACATCAAATTTCAAAAGATAATTGACTCATTCTAAAATATGAGATAACTAAGGACCATCAGACATTAGAGGAAAGCCACCAACATGAAAAGACAAAGTACAAAACAAACAAATGAGAATCAGAAACAAGGAAAACGGAAGAATACATGACATACAGGTAACAAAATAAAAATTATGTAATAACAAATATTATCATCTGATAAGAGAAGATATTGAATCATGAAACAAGGACAGGTGCTATAGAAAAGAAACAAGAAATTTTTTAAAGACAATGGAAAAGTTTGTAACATTGAGGAAATCTTACAGACAGTAGAATCAAAAACAAAGGAAACAGAAAATGAATTAGAAATGAAAATTAGAGTACAATCCAAGAAGTCTAATATCAAATTGATAGAAAGAAATAGAATAGAGAAATAGAAATAGAAAGAACAGAGAAAAGAGACAGGAGAGAATTACTAAGAAAACAATTCAAGAATATTTCCCAGATATGAAAGTGATGAGTTTGCAAATTGAAAATTGAATATGCAGCATAATTAAAGATAAAATAATCACTCTAAAACTTATAGCTATGAAATTTCAAAATATCAAGGATAGGAGTGAAGATTCTAAAAGCCACTTGAAATAAAAAAACAAAGAGGGAAATCATAATTAACATTGATGTTCAGTTGCTGAAGAGCAACACTGAAGTGAGAAGGCAGTGAAAACAATGGACTTGAAATTCTGATAAATAAAAATATTTCCAACTTAGAATTCTATATGCAGCTAAACTATGAATCAGGAAATCATGAAGTCAGAATATAGACATTTTCACGTATGCAAGCTTACAAAGTTTTATCTCTCATTCACTCTTTCTCAAAAAACTATTGGCTTCACCATAATGAAGGAAATCATGGAATCCAGCAATTACACTCCAGTACAGGAGAGAAAGGGCTAAGTCCCAGGACAACAGCTGTGCAGCAGGTTTAGGGAGTAACCAGTTAAGATCAGAACAGGTGGATAAAGGATTCCAAGGGCATTATCTCTAACTAAGCTAATGGAGGTTTACAGCTCCTCATTGGAGAGTTTGGGAAGCACTTAGTGACAAATACATCTAAAAGTCAAGGCAGTTATTAACTTGGAGGAACCAGAAAGTTGAATAAGAAGATAAATCCTGCTAATATGGATAGTTACAATTTATAGTAATGTAAATGCTGAATATTGATTTGATTAAAGATTATGATATAATTTCATTGCTATGAAGAGAAAGGGAAATCGATTATGTCTAGTAGTAGTATTATTAGTAAGCTCAAATTAGAAACAATCCAAGTATTCATCAACTGGTGAAAAAAAAAACAAAATGTGTTATATTCATAACAATAAATATCACTCATCAAAAAAGGCAACAAGCTACTAAAACATGCAACATGTATAACCTCTAAAAACATTATGTTAAGTGATAAAAGCCAGACACAAGACTTCATATTGCATGATTTCATGTATATAAAATTTCCACAAAGGTAAATCTATAAAGAGAAAGTAGAAAACTTGTTGTCTTGGATGGAGATGGGGGTGGGGATTGACCACAAAGTGTCCTGAGGGAACTTTCTCTGATGATGGAAATGTTCCAGAACTGGACTGTGGGGATGGTTGCACAACTCTATAAATTCACTAAAAACTTTTGAACTGCATATATGTGATAGGTGAATTTTGTGGTATAAATTATACCTCAATGAAGCTGCCAAATAAAAACACCTCTAAGTCATCATTTTACCCACCTTCCATGAATAATTTATCAGGAAATTTTGTTGGCTCTTCCTCGAATTCAAATTCCAGTTTCATCCATTTATCTACACCTCCACAGCCATCTCCCTAGACTGAGTCACTGTCATCTTTTGTCTTATAATAACCTTCCAAATGATTGTTCTGCTTCCTGTGTCATCCCCATCTACTCCATGCTCCATAGACAACAAGAGAGAGCTTCTGAAAACACACAGGCTGCCACACCCTATGTAAAACGAATACTCATTGCACTGGAAAAACAACTCAATCTCTGTACCTGGACTTGTCATCAGGCTCTGTGTGTTTGCTTCTCACATCATTCCCTGATCCCCCATCTCACTCTCGCCCTCTCTCCCTGACCTCCCAGCCCAGCTGGCCTCCTTTCGGTATCTCCAGTGTCCCAAGCTCTTTCTCTCTTTACAGCTCCTCGCACATGTTCCTCTCTTCCTGCTGATCGTCCCTTGGCTCTGCATGGCTGGCTACTGCTCATCCTGTGATCAGCTTGCATCTGTCCTCCTCATGGAAACCCTTCCTACCCACCTATTTGGGGTGGGTTACTCTTCCGATTGGCAATATCTCAACCCCATGCTTGCTTCCTCCGTGGTGGCCACTGCACTCACAATAACTGCATTTATGTTTTTGTTAACTTGTTTTGTGTCTATGTATCCCCCTTGCTAAAGACTTCATGGGGAAGAAGGGAGGGTAAGAGACTGTGTCTGTCTAGGTTACTGTTATCCCCAGCACCCATCAGAGAACATAGCACATCCTAGACCCTGGTGAATAAATGAACATCCAAGTGGTGTAGTACAGAGGATTCCCGCACTACATCCTAAGCTCTGTGACCTCAGGTTACCACTTAACTTCTCTAAATCTCCATTTCCTCATTGGTAAAACAGGAATACTACCGGCTACCTCCTAGTTTTGTTGCAAGGGATAAATTACATAACAGAGGTAAGAATATAGCTATGAAGAAGAGGGAAAGCATAGTGCCTGGCACCTTCAATGGGATACAATAAGCACCATTAATATTAAAACTTCTACATAGCTGTCTTAGATAACTTTCGAATCATCTTTCTGTTTATTATTTATGATATCACTATGGAAAACAACTCTACCATTTCCACTTTTAATAAGAAATTTAGGATGTGGAATGTATATTAAACTAGGTGAAGGTTCTTAAAGTCTGAATATTGTCAACCTTGCTAAATTAGCCTGTCTGAAAACGATAATTTCAGGTTAAAATGAAAAGCTATTCAACTGACATTCACTGATCATTGGGAAGAATTAAATGGAGTTAGTAAAGAATTCTTAATGAGTTTCTTCAATATGATGTAGTGTTTTCCTTATCTTATTAATTGATGTAGCTTAGAAGTTGGGATGGTCTCACTTACGGAACATTTAAGCCTCCTGCAAGTGCACTGATAGGTCTGGGGCTAAGGATTCTCCAGTCCTGGGCTGAGGTCCCATGGCCTGTAGGATAGTAGTACTCAAACTTAGCTTGTATCACAATCCCCTGGGAGCTTAAAAACTCAGATTGTTCCAGAGTTTCTGATTCAGAATGTCTGGTGTAGGGTCTGAAGATTTTCATTTTTGTATTTCTAACAAATTTCCAGGTGATGCTGGGATTAGAGCCCCATGTGGTGCTGCTGCTGGTCTGGGGCCACACTCTGAGAACATAGAAAAGCCTGGGGGTGAGCAGCAGAGAGCTGGTCCTCTGAGAGCTGCAGGGTCACCCCAGTTATAGTGTCCAGCAACAGAAACTCCTACAAGGTTCATTTATTCAACAAGAATTTTTTGAAGGTCCAACTAGGACAACAGAACAGGGTAATTTAATTACCAGGAATAGGTGATACAGGGGATAGAGGGGCTGTAGCCAAATAGGATGGTGAGGCATCCCAGAAAATAGCAACAGGAAGAACTTAGCACTCCTAGAACTCCAGGACAGTAGGAGGAGGGAGTGTTGCTGGAATTCAGGGAAGGGGCCCTGGGGAAGCCAGAACCGCAGTAGGACCTGTCTGATGGAACTGGAGCCAGGGAGGAGATGCAGTCTCCACAAAGGTTGCTGCCCTGGGCAGGCAGAAAATGAGAGAGAGAACCCCCTCATTTCTCTGCACCCACCTCAGACCCTCCCTATAAACACACACACACACACACACACACACACACACACACACACACACAGCAGACACAGCAGAGAATGGATTTGGGAGCAGACAGGCACAGGGCCTTCCCAGAGGGTCTACTAAATAGCTACTGGTAGATGAGACAGACTTGCTTTGTGCCTTCGTTGACCTTACAGTCTAATAGATTGACCAGGTGGAGCTTAGCAGCCCTGTAAGACATTGGGTTCCCTGGGGGTCTTTGCTCTCTAGAGAAGTGTTAAGCGCCCCCCTCATTCCCCACACATTTGTATGTTGAAATCTAACCCAATGTGATGGTATTTGGAGGTAGGACTTTTGGGAAGTGATTAGGCCATGAGGGTGGAACCTCATGAAAGGGATTAATGCTGCTATAAGAAGAGGCCAGGGAGCTAGTTCTCCTTCTGTCTGCTACATGGGGATACAAGATGTTGGCAGTCTGCAATTCAGAAGAAGGCCCTCACCAGTGATCATGCTAGCACCCTGATCTTGGACTTCCAGCTTCCAGAACTGCGAGAATTCAGTTTGTGTTGTTGATAAGCCACCTGGTCTATGGTATTTTGTTGTAGTAGCCCTAAAAACCTAAGACAAGAAGTATTTTAGTAAGCCGATCATGTCACTTCATAGATACACATAGGAAAAGCAATCTATGGAGGCAGCTGGGCTTCGAAATGATTGAAATTATAATTATAATACAGTACATTCTTGCTTGTCTGTTTAGGAGGAAAATTATAGAAAGAAATATTTTTTTCTTTTGCCCAAATAATCATACTTGCTATGAAATTAATGTTTTGAAATGGAAAACCTCCAAAAGTGGCAGTGGTTATCTTTTGAATTTGTGAATATTGTTACTATCATGTAAGTTACATTAAAATTAATATGAGCCAAGGGTACAAGTTGAGGAGAAAGGAATGGATCCATCACTGAGCTTTTGATGGGGACTGCAGTTGTGCTGAGAAATGGAATTTTAGGAATGATGCATAATCAAGTGTGAACAGTGTAGCAGAGTGGGGCCTACAATAAAAACACGTGTCTATCTTTCACAGCTCAAGTGCTCTGCTCCACTCGACATCCTAGAATTAAGCATTTAAATCGGATATCTTTAAGTTCTTGCCAGAAAAACCCTGAATTTATCTTGTAAGACTGTTTTTTGGAAGGGAGAATGGGTGGGTGGCAGAATTAGAGAACTGTTCCTTTGAATGTTGTTCATATGGAATGCATTTGAATGAAACTGACATTTGGGGAAAAAGATTCTATGAGGGTATGAGATAACAGCAGAACTGTTTGCTGGCCGTAGCCATATGGTAATGATATCAGCTTTGCCTGGGAGAAATGACAGCATAAAATGCAGCTGATATGCCTAGACAAAATGACATGAAATTGCATGTATTTGTCTAGACTATTACGGTAATAGCATTAGAGGGATAGGTTTCTGTTTCTTGGAGAGTAAATAATTTGAAGGCATACTTCATGCCCAGTATATCACTGCAGCAATAAACAAGTGTCAGGAAACATCTTGTCTTTCTTCAGGATTAGATGTCACTGTGTAGCTCATTTAGGGTGATGGCATATTTTCCTCACAATTCTCAAATCTTAAGTGGACCATCTATACATCTTACTTTTGGGTCATCGATGGCATTTATCTTTGTGGAAATAATGAAGTAGCTCCTATTAGTAAAAGAACACTATATTCTTCTGACAAGATTGAGTCAGTGCTAGTCTGCACGCACAGGTGTGCTTCACATGCTAAAATAAACGTGTTCCTGAGAGGTTACGTATAAATTGACTCATTTTCCTATTGGCTTATATTATCTTGTCAAAGATGTTATGTCTTCCTTCCAGGTTGAACTTTAATTCACTTCTCACACTTTAACTTTCAGTTTCTCTTTACTCCTGAAATCTTTCCAAAGGGTTTTCATGTTAATCTTGGTGATCTTAAAAACACAAAAATAGCCAGAAAACTTCACAACTTGGAGCATCCTTTTATTCAGACAAATAACTGTTCTTTTTTTTTTGGATGGAGGCTGTTCCTATAAATAATAAACACATTTGGTTTTTATTGGAGAAATTAAATCAAGTGAATGTGGAGTGAATGTGTTCTCTGTGCTGGCTGTGGCTGAGTCACCAGGGACTCCCATTGGATCCTAAGAGAACAAGATGATGTCACAGGCATTTCTCGGTTGCCATCACTTTGGAATAAGCTGCTCCTTCAAGGTGCTAGGAAAAGGTCGATATTCTGACACTTTTCATATGCTCCTTCTTGTCTTTCTGGTAAAATGATGAGGGACTATTACATGGTACACTCATATGTAAAAAGTCTTACAGTCACTGCTATCACATTTTGTATGATCAAGCACTGAAAGTGCTTATCTGAAACCTGATGTTCATTCTCAGTAGTCAAGAGTCACATTATTTCTCTTTTCCCTCTTATGCCATTGTTTAGTAGATGTTTTTCTACTAAATGACCTATCACGTAATAGATGTCAGATTGTGGTCATACAAATCTGTATTTGAATTTCATCTCTGACATGTCAGCCATATGACATGTCTGTGCCTCAATTTTCTTCACCTTTAAAATGAACTTACTAAGCACTATCTTGTATGGCTGTAGCAAAGATTAGTAATAATATATGTAAATTACCTAGCACAATGCATGCATATAATTAATACTCAACAAATGACAGTTGTCATCATTGTCTTCTTCCTCCTCATCATCGTTGAAGTTACTTATTGATATCTCTTCATTACCACTAGATTTAGAGACTTATAAATTCAGGACTTAGCATAATGCCAGACATACTAGGCACCGAATGATTATTTATTAAAATACTTCATAGGTAAAATTTGGCATATGCACTATGCATCTGTGAACTCCAGATTCCTCAAGCCCCACCAGCCTATGGATACAAAATAATCAAGATTTACTGACTTTTACACACCTACTCATACAGCTCTCTAGTCTCCTGAAATACTCTTATTGAACATTTCTGTGTGTCTCCAGGGTTATCTCGTATGTGCATAGAAAGAACTTCATATTGCAGGGTTTCTCCTCCATTGTCATCAGGCAATGCACCAAAGCCCTGAAGGTACCAAGTTCCACAGCAGTTGATGCAGTGTGGTGTTGGGGTGTCTCCCTCCATTAAGTATTTTTCCATTAGAAAGGCTTCAAGGTAGTGCTGCTTGGGAATCAATGTTACTGGCACCAGCATGAGGCATTGGGTATATGCTCAGGAAGGAGTAGAGAGACAGCACTATGCCATATTCAAAATCAGCTCCCTTCTCTGGCTGAGGCTCTGTGCATCAGGTCTAGAGTCTGGTTTCTTCCTCTGTCGGATGAATTATGTTCAGGAAGCAGCTCAGCTCCTCTTGAAAATAGGTATTGCTCAGGTCTACCCTGGTGGCTCATGAGACATGCTAGGACACTTCTGAACTTCTGTAATTGGACACAATATTGGGTCAAGGCCCAACTCCTGCTATATAGCTAAATGCTGGTTTGAAAATCAGCATATCACCTTACTCTGCAATGGTGACAACCCATACTTCTGGGAAGAAAAAAGTTCACTTACTGTTTTCTTTCAACATTACTAAAAGTGTCTTATGGGAGACCTGAGGTTTCCTTTTAGGAAGCTAAATGAGAGGACAGAGCACAGCACAACAAGAAATCCAAAACATATCTATTCACACTGATCACAGGACTCAAGGAACTGTCAGACTGCTCTACTTCTAGAGTTCCTTCTAGGAAATTTTATAGACAAAGCAAAAATTGCTCTTATACAAGTCTGGCACCAGAAACCATAGGGTTAACCCTCTGTCACCTCATACTAGGAACCAGGTGGCAGTGGAACAGGCATGAATCAGGACTGGCTCCTTTATCAATCAAGTATCAGCTAATTACTACAGCTCTGCAGAATCCTAGAGAACCCAAAGCACTGGGGAGTATTTGCAGCTGCTTGAGGGAACAGGCCATGAAGACCAGTGCCCCAGTTCAGGCCATGCATTAAGAGGAAAATGTGGGCCAATGGCTAGACAGAGGGCCTGGGAGAGAACCAGCTTTGAGAAGCACATTTACCAACAAATGACTGCTAAGCACTTTGCAGTTGTCAAGTTCCTAGGCACTGAATAATGAGAGGGGGCTTCAGAGGGTGATGACTAATAGCCTCTCTATTTCCTGCTGATGCTGGCAATTTTCTGTCATTTTGTTTTTATGTTAATTTATGCTCACAGGATTAAAATGTAGCATTATGTGGTCATTTAATTTAATTGAAGTATGGGCCCAGTTTTGCATTTCTCAGAGATTTTGGTGATTTTTATCTTTAGCATTTAATCTTCCCCCCAGATCACCATTCCTAATGGCAATAATAATACATTTACACTTGCATCACACTTTTCCTTCTAGGAGCTCCAAGCATGTCATGGCCCATTACTCCCACAAGAGCTCTGCAAGGCAAATGCCAGGGAGGATTTTAAGCACTTTCCTTAGCTTTAACATACATAAAAAGGTGCAGCCTTTATCATAGAGATAAGCTCTCAGCCATTTAAATTACTTTTGAATGCAATGAGAAGCTTTGCTTATGCATGAGGTTTCCACTGTGCTCTGCGATTTTCATACTGCAGAAATATGTGACCTTTAAGCCTGACAGCACTGCTCAGAGTACATGTAACTTATCAGGGAGTTTTCATTGATCATCCCACCTCCTTCTCGCAAGGAATGTAGTGTTTGTGACACACTGTCTGGAAAAACTGCCCAAGGGCAAGGGGAAGCACCAATTGAGACACGGAGGAGAGAATGCAGGGTTAGTGAACTCACCCTTTAAAAGCCACAACACTAGAATGTCTCTGGTGAATACAGATGGACCAAAGGAGCATCCTGAGGCCAAGTGGCTCTCTGGATCCATTCACGCTCTTTCGAAAGAGCCTCACAAGCATCCACTTGAAGACACTGGCATTCAGTACTTTTTCTTCTGAAGGCCAAAAGAATAAGAAAAAAGCCGCAGCATATTTCTGCCATAGAAGGAGGATATCACCAGCCTGACGGAGGAAGCCCTCCCCTGTGTCTGAAACAAGGGGTCATGGAAAGAGAAAAAATAGAGTGGTGTCACATTTGCATTTCCCTGAAGGACCAGAGAAGTAGCTGGGGCTTTTTTCTCTTATTAGAACATCAGGCAAACACCATCTGGGCCAGATCTTCGTGGATTGCAGGACTCTGTGCTGACAGCCTGCCTATGTCTATCGTGGCAGGGGAGGAGGGACACGAGAGGTGGGATCTGGAGCACTAGCAATAGTTCTGCCCACAGGTCCTGCCCACTGACTCATCGAATATTCTGTTTTAGCCCAAACGGGTATGCCGCAATCAGTTCTGGCACTAACCACCCAGAGTTTAGTGTAGACCCCACAAGTTAGGGACTCAGTCCTCCACAAGATTGTCTCCATTTCAGATGGAGCCAGCCACAAGTGGAGTCCCCAGGCCACCCACACTTCTGACCAACCAGCTACAACTCCAGAGGAGTCTCGTAACACTGCTTTGGTTCAACAACTCACTAAAATGACTCACAGAACTCAGGAAAGCACTGCACTTACAATTATGGTTTTGTCACTGGTGGTGAATCCACACGGGTCTGCAGCAACCTCAATTCTTGACTCCTCAAAAGAAAGAATTCGACTGAGGGGCATAAGGCAGAAGAAGAGACCGAGGCAAGTTTTAGAGCAGGAGAGGACGTTTATTAAAAAGCTTTAGTGTAAGAATGAAAAGAAAGTAAAGTACACTTGGAAGAGTGCCAGTGGGGAAACTTGGAGGTCAAGTGTGAGGTTTGACCTTTTGGCCTGGGGTTTGATATGTTGGCATACCTCCAGGGTCTTGCAGCCCTTCTCTACTGATTCTTCCCTTGGAGTGGGCTGTGCGCATGCGCAGTGGCCTACTAGCATTTGGGGGGTGATCATGTGCCGAGTGTTCACCGGAGTTGTACGCATGCTCACCTGAGGCATTCCCTTTTCTGGTAGAATGCCTCCAGAAGGTTAAACGCCACCATTTTGACTCCGTAGGCATATGTGAGCCCACTTGCCCAGCTCCTGAGATCTTGTCGGGAAGCTGATGATCAGTTTCAGGTGTTTCTATTAGGAAACTGCCTTTCCCTGGTGCTGGCTGTGACCTATTATTATTTTAGAGAGACAGTTAACTGCCTAACCACCACGGATGGTCACCTTACATTCCTGGATGGGGGGCCGGTGGAGGGCTCTCCTGCCCTGCTCATGTCTTCCTGATTTGCTACCTATTATAACAGTTTTATTTAAAAATATATAAATCAGACCAGCCAAATTAAGAAACATATAGGGAGAGGTCTGGGGAGGTCCCAAACACGGAGCTTCTATGTCCGCTCCTCATGGAATCAGGATGTATCACCCTTCTGAGATATCAGTGTGTTCACCAATCATGGCCTGGAGCACAGTGACTCAAACCTGTAGTCCTAGCTATGTGGGAGGCTGAGGTGGGAGGATGCCTTGAGCCCAAGAGTTTGAGGCAGCAGTGAGCTATGAAGGCACCATTTCATTCTAGCCTGGGCAACAGTGAGGCCTTGTCTCAAAAATAAAATAAAATAAGATAAGGTAAAATAAAAATGTAGGCCGGGCGCGGTGGCTCACACCTGTAATCCCAGCACTTTGGGAGGCCGAGGTGGGCAGATCACAGGTTCAGGAGATTGAGACCATCCTGGCGAACAAGGTGAAACCCTGTCTCTACTAAAAATGCAAAAAAATTAGCTGGGCGTGATGGCGACGCCTGTAGTCCCAGCTACTCGGGAGGCTGAGGCAGGAGAATGGTGTGAACCCGGGAAGGTGGAGGTTGCAGTGAGCCGATATCGCGCCACTGCACTCCAGCCTGGGTAACAGAGCCAGACTTGGTCTCAAAAAATAAAAAATAAAAAAATAAATAAAATAAAATAAAAATGTATTCACCAATCAGGTAGCTCCACTGAGCTTCAGTGTCCAGAGTTGTTTTTTAATTGGTATAGTATTACATAGGCATAAGTGATTAAATCACTGGCCTAGGATGTAACTCAATCTCTGGCTCTCCTCCTCTCAGAGGTTGAACTGGCTCAACGTTCCAACCCTCTCATTACATGGCTGGCTGATCTTTCCAGTGACTAGTCCCCATCCTGAAGCTACCTAGGGGCTTGCTTTGAGTCATCTCATTAGCATAAACTCAGGTGGGATCCAGGGGATTCATGAATAACAAAAACGGTTCTACCACTTGGCAAATTCCAAGGGTTTTAGAAGCTCTGTGCCAGGAACCTGGGACAAAAACCGGACACATTCTTCCTTACACAATAAGAGCCTCCTGAATCATGAAGCAGGGAATGTGACACAGATACTCCCACAATGGAGGTTATAGAGCCCCAAGGAAGAGAATGTAGAGAATGAATACTTGAAAGTATAGTTTTAGAGAACATTTATGGTTAGGGGCCGGGAGAAGAGAGACATTGACTTACTTATTAAAATGCTCACATTTGACCATTTCTTAGTTCTAGCACCTTTGAGACTGGGTTGTCTGTATCAGTTAGGTATTGATGGGTAGCCTTCTTTAATTATTTCAGCACTGACAAACCAACACTAGGGCCTGTATGCTCACCGTTTTTATTATACTTAGTTTGCAGTTTTTTTCCATTGTGCTAAATCCACAGAAATATTGCATGTCCAGCCAGAATTCTGGTACATACTTGTGTTGGCAATTCTCTGAGCAATCCTTTTAAAATACTTCACTAAGGTTTTCATAATCAAGTGATACAAATGCAGTCAAGCATATGATGTACCACAAGGTAGGATGTACCAAGTTATGACTACACAGATTTGAAATATCTGTAAGGCACATGAAATAGGCATGACTTTTCATCACAACTGGGCTTGCAAGAACTGTCAAATTATTTTATTTTATTTGAATCTGACTTAGAAACCCCATCCACTGACCCCATTATAGAGAGTTTTAATTCTTGCTTATTATCAGACCTTTTTCTTCACTCCCCACTCTTAGAGTCATTACAACAAAGTATCTGTAAGGCCATCCCCATATCTGCCCCATACTAGCAACTACTAATAAATTTACTGTCAGAGACCACATGAGGCCTTAAATCCAGGGGCTTTGTTAGGGAAATACAAATTAAAACCACTAAGAGATAACACTGCAAGCCTATTACAATGGCAATGATAGGAAATAACTGCTGATACCAAGTGCTGTTGAGGCTGCAGAACAACTGGAACCCTCATATGTTGCTGGTGGAAATGTGAAACGGTGCAGCAGCTCTGGAAAAGTGTGGCAATTTTTTTATAAAGTTAAACATACCCTGACCGTATGACCAGAAATTTCAATCCTGGGTATTTACCCACAAATAAAATCTTATGTTCACACCAAAATCTGTGGATGAATGTTTATAGCAACTTTATGTGTGATCATCAAAAGCTGGAAACAACCAAGTGCCCTTCAAAGGGGGAAGGGATAAACAGACCGTGGTGCATCCATACTGTGGAATACTACTCAGCCATAGAAAGAAATAGTTAGCGATGCACACAACATGGATGAATCTCAAAGACATGCTAAGTGAGAGGAGTCAGTCTCAAAAGGATACACATTGTATTATTCCATTGATTTGACATTCTCTGTAAGATAGAACTATAGTGATGGAAAATGAATCAATGGTTTCCAGGGGTTAGGGATAGGGGCGGGCTGTGACTGTAAAGGGGCAATAAGGGGGCTCTGAGAGGGTGATGGAACTGTTCTGTATCTTGATTACATGAATCTCTAAGATACATTAATCTATGTTAAAATTTATAGATCTGTACAAAAGAAAACAGTTGATTTTACTATAAAAAATTTTTCTTTTTATTTATTATTTAAAAAGATTTTTGTGTGATAATTTTTTAATAAAACGTAAAAACAAAACCTATCCAAGGGCATGTTCCTTCTATGCCATATTTGGGTGCAAAACTATAGGTTCTGGGGCTCCAGTGCCTGGGGTCAGTCTCCCTAGGCACAGAGGGCATTTCCCTTAAAAAAACAAAATAAAAACAAACCAAAAACCCTGCTACCTCCCAGAGGGCAACAAGAGAGACTGTGGACCTTGCCCTGCTTTATAGAATGTTCACCCTCTCTCTG
>NW_012101432.1:3312439-3340626 GCF_000951045.1 Mandrillus leucophaeus | reverse complement strand
GGTGCAGCAGCTCTGGAAAAGTGTGGCAATTTTTTTATAAAGTTAAACATACCCTGACCGTATGACCAGAAATTTCAATCCTGGGTATTTACCCACAAATAAAATCTTATGTTCACACCAAAATCTGTGGATGAATGTTTATAGCAACTTTATGTGTGATCATCAAAAGCTGGAAACAACCAAGTGCCCTTCAAAGGGGGAAGGGATAAACAGACCGTGGTGCATCCATACTGTGGAATACTACTCAGCCATAGAAAGAAATAGTTAGCGATGCACACAACATGGATGAATCTCAAAGACATGCTAAGTGAGAGGAGTCAGTCTCAAAAGGATACACATTGTATTATTCCATTGATTTGACATTCTCTGTAAGATAGAACTATAGTGATGGAAAATGAATCAATGGTTTCCAGGGGTTAGGGATAGGGGCGGGCTGTGACTGTAAAGGGGCAATAAGGGGGCTCTGAGAGGGTGATGGAACTGTTCTGTATCTTGATTACATGAATCTCTAAGATACATTAATCTATGTTAAAATTTATAGATCTGTACAAAAGAAAACAGTTGATTTTACTATAAAAAATTTTTCTTTTTATTTATTATTTAAAAAGATTTTTGTGTGATAATTTTTTAATAAAACATAAAAACAAAACCTATCCAAGGGCATGTTCCTTCTATGCCATATTTGGGTGCAAAACTATAGGTTCTGGGGCTCCAGTGCCTGGGGTCAGTCTCCCTAGGCACAGAGGGCATTTCCCTTAAAAAAACAAAATAAAAACAAACCAAAAACCCTGCTACCTCCCAGAGGGCAACAAGAGAGACTGTGGACCTTGCCCTGCTTTATAGAATGTTCACCCTCTCTCTGGCAGTCTTTGGCCTACCCTTCTCCAGTCTCTTCCTTGTCAGGGGACACACTTGCTTAGTATTCTCAGACTTTCAAGAGAAGTTGTTTTAAGCAGTGTCTGCTTTCAACTCTTCAAATATCCCTGAAGCAAGAAGTACAAAGGCTGTGACCTCTTCTAGGAAAGGGAAAGGAGGAAATAAAGAGAATAAAACACAAATGGTACTCATCCATGAAAAGTATTATGAAAAGCATTGTTCACAACCCAGCTGGGTGCAGTGACTCATGCCTGTAATCCCAGCACTTTGTGAGGCCAAGGCAGGTGGATCACCTGAGGTAAGGAGTTTGAGACCAGTTTGGCCAACGTGGCGAAACCGCCTCTCTACTAAAACTAAAAAAATTAGCTGGGTGTGGTGGCAGACACCTGTAATCCCAGCTACTCAGGAGGCTGAGGCAGGAGAATTGCTTGAACCCAGGAGGTAGAGGTTGCAGTGAGCTGAGATCATGCCACTGCACTCCAGTCTGGGCAACAGAGCGAGACTCTGTCTCAAAAAAAGAAAACAAAAAGCATTGTGCACATAATGTGCGTGTTTGCATGTAAGTTAATGTGAATTAACCAAAGGAACAGGAGGCAACCAAAGGTGAAACAGGCAGGGACAAGTGACCCAAGAGCACCTGTCCCTGACAAGGTAAAGGAGACAGCTCACCTGCTGGGAAATGAGTGACATTTGAAGATCATCAGGCCAACCTAAATCCACATCTCTGGCCCAGTGGTTGGAAAGGTGCCAGCAAGTGCCTTGTGTAGACCAATACCAGGACTTGCCCTAAGACTGACGATATGCAAGATGGCAAATGGCCCCAGAGATTAAAAGGAGAATTGAGCTGGGCACTGTGGCTCACACTGGTAATCCCACCCTTTTGGGAGGCGGAGGCAGGAGGATCACTTGATGCCAGGTGTTTGAAGCCAGCCTGGGCAACATGGTGAAACCCCATCTCCACTAAAAATACAAAAATTAGCCAGGCGTGGTGGCACACACCTGTAATCCCAGCTATTCGGGAGGCTGAGGCAAGAGAATCACTTGAACTCAGGAGGTAGAGGTTGCAGAGAGCCGAGATTGTGCCACTGTACTCCAACCTGGCAATGGGGCGAGACTCCATCTCAAAAAAAAAAAAAAAAAAAGCAAGATTAAATGCAGAAAATACAGCATTCAATGGGCCACTAACACATGGAATTTTCAAAGTATTCACATATCTACAGGCACACTAAACACTTGCAGGACAGCTCTCTGCGTGGCCTCAAACCTTTCCCTTTCTCACTTGTTCTCGAGAATAACTGTAGAATGTGCAGGGAATGCAACATCCTGAGATAAGGACGAATCGACTGGAAGAGCTTGGACTCTGTTTCTATCCCTTCTAGAACAGGATGTCCTACAACACTTGAGCCCAGCAAGTCTAATAATCCTGGGGTATAAAACCCAAGGCTGGCTGCTTTTCCACATTCCTCAGCTGTGGTCCAAGTAGTACACATGCAGATGAGATTCCAGCTGCCCTGCACAGCTTTTCTGAGCCTCAAGGGACTGGCTCACCATAAATCCTAGGCTTCTACTGTCCCTCACTGCCTATCTATTGACAATAAAGTTGCTTCGCTGAACATGCAAGTGTTCTATCTCAATGGACTCTCTCAAGTGATAAAATTGGCACAGTTCAAGGTGCAGTGGACAGGCATTTAGAGTCCTCCCCTGGTATTGATATCGGTGCACCGTGAACTGCTTGAAGCACTGTCTATGAATCAAACAAATAAAAGAAAAATTCAGATCACAGGGTAGCTAGCAAATGATCTTTTTACTTTAACAGAGAAATCCTGACGGACACAACATCATTTATGTAGTGCTCCAGTCAAGCCAACAATGCAAAACCTGAATCTAATCATGAATGCAAAGAGAGAAACTAAAAATATGGAACATTCTATTAAAAGTAGGGGTGGGGACTATATTCTCCAAAAATGTTAATATTATACAATACTAAGAAAGGCTGCAAAAATGTTCCAAGTTAAAGGAGAGATGACGATTAAATGCAATACCTTAGCCTAGCGTGGATTCTACAATAGAAGGGGGAAATGTACTAAAAAAGGCATTGCTGAGTCCACTGAGTATGGATATAGATTAACTAAAAATCATTGTGTCAATGTATCACTGTATCAGTGGTTTTACATAAGAATATCCCCTATTCTTAGGAAATATACACCGAAACATTTAAAGATTAAGGTCATGATGTATGTAACATCTTTAAATGGTTCATAAAAATATTATATTGGGAAAGAGAGTGAAGGAGGACATAAATGATAAAGTAAATGGGATAAAATGTTCACGATAAACAAATCCAGGTAACAAGTATAGTTCTTTATTTTCTTCTCATTCTTGCAAATTTTCTATAAGTTTCAAATTATTTCCACATAAAAAAATTTTTTCTAAAAAAACTTTAAAAATGGAATCCTAATGCTCAACAAAATTGAGAATCACCAAGTTCAAAGTGTGAGTAGTTAACATACTTCCAGTGGAAGCCTTCTTTAGGTTAAATCACAGTAAATGTACACTTCAATTCTAAAAAGTGTCTATGAGTTTATAATCTTCATTGTTGACTGGAAAATGACCCTCACTATTTAGCTGGCAGTCAGGTAGCATTCAGTTCTGAAAACTTGGAGCCTCCCATTCTTAGATCATCAACCCACTTTTTCAGGGAGGTGAGTTTCTAGAATGCCTGGGGACATGGTTCCTCAGCTACAGAACTTAGAAAGATTTTTAAAGTTCCGCATTTCAAAGGAAAATCTCAGCTGCTTGTGAGTGTAGACTGACAAATGAAATCAGTCTTTCTTCTATGTTTTTATCTTAAGGAATAACTCTGCACTGACTCTTCAAAGAGCCCATGATCAATTCTGACAGGCAAAGAATATTAATAAGAGTGTCAAGAAGGTGGGTCCGACGTTTGAAAATTTGATGAATTCAGAGTGGCACCAGGAGAACAACAAACTAAAATCAAACTGAACATCATTAATCCCATTAAAGTTGGGGTATCGGTTTTCTGTGAGGACGGGACACTGAATATCTAGTTCCTCATCAATGCAATCTTCTCACTCTCCTAGGGGATACCCGAATTGGGTTAAGAAATGCCATACCATATGTCCAGAGGTGAGACTCTCACGCTGTAATAGCCTTGTAGACTACGACTTGCCTTTCATCACACCTTCAGAATTCTAAATTTTGTCCCAAGCTAAATCTGGATCTCCCCAAAGGAGAAGTGGGTGAAGAAGAGGAAGATATTCTGTATTATGTTACTTCCTGAGAATTCTCTTTCATTAATCTTTGCTCGGAAGGTGCCTTTGGGTGGTTCTTGGTGCAATGAATAATGTTCACACACAATCTTTCCTGTCAAACATTATACTCACTCCAAAGTCTGCCGACAGTTTGGGAGCAGTGTCTTTTGCTATTATGTTTTCCAATTGGCTTTCTATTGTCACTTCAAGAAGTGTGGAAACACCTGATTTATGAGAGTCTGGCTTAAAAAGTGTCATTTCCATTGCTTCCTTAGTAACTGCCTCAAACAAGCAGAGGAGGGCAATTTGGCTTGAACTTACTTTGTGAAGCTTTGAGTTTAATTTATACTTGGATAGAGCTCTCCAACTCATTGAAATTCTACTTAATGCATCCTCAGAAAACACCTGGAAGACAAGAAAAATATGTACATGACCCTATAGTTAAGGCAACAGCTGTGTGTTTGTGAATCACGTCTTAAAGCAGATTTCTGTTTTTCTCCCCTACACTATCAGAACATATGAAAAACAGAATTTCAATGACTCAGAAACTGTACCACAGTTGATAATTAGGCCAGTTTCTTGAAGGTACCTTAATCTTCTTATTTCCTTAAGCATCTGTCTATAGTTTGTCTATGTTATACCTGATATATTTTCTCCAATAACCTCATTTATGGGGCATAGCTCAAAAGTCAGTAGCAGAGAACTGACAGTTTGCAAAGAGAGGAGGTTTAATTTAATACGTGCAGGCACCAGAGTCTTTTAGAAGATGATTGGTGCCAAGAAATTTGGAAGGTCATTATGTGGAATATCTGCAGCATAGTATCTTTTGAACCTTTTTAATGGGTAAGGAGGAACATTTATGCATAATGGTATGAGGCTCATTGTACACTTGTCCTCAATGCTGTCAGTCACCTGCATGGATCTAAGATGAGTTTTAAAAATGCAGCCTCACACTAAGCTGAACAAGCAGTTTGGAAGGTCCCCTCCACCTGAACTGGTGAGAATTTTTTAGAAATTGCTTCTCATACTTCAGTATGCATACGAATTGGCCAGGGATGGTGTTGAAATGCTGATTCCTACTTAGAAGGCCTGAGGTAGGACCTGAAGTTAGGCATTTCTAGCAGGCCTTCAGGTGATGCTGGTGCTTCCAGTCCATTATCTACACTTTGAGTAATAAACGCTTAGGGAAGAGTGTTTCCCAAGTTTCTTTGCACATATGGCAGCAAGGACTGGGATACTGGGGTTTCCGCAGTCTCCCGCCAAGCTGGTAGATGCTTTTTAGATTCATCTTTCGAATTCATTCACATTTTTTTTCTGTCAACCACAGAAGGTTTTTCTGTAAAAAGCAAAGACACTAAGGCAAGAATTCAAAGAATTTATTTGAATCACTGAGATAACAGCCTTGTGCTTTACTTTGGTATTAAGGACCTGATTTTTGGTGGGGGTAGGAGGAGAGGAGAGTGAAGCTTTTAACCCAAATACTATAGTATGCACATAGTAATTTAGAAAAGTGAGCAGCAAAACTTGCACATGAGGATGATTTTCCTGTGTTCTATGATTTTGTTCTCAAGTAAATAATGAGGCCAGTGTGGGATTGCCACGTTTTGCCATAATTTAGACAATTGTTTCCATGTGTGGAAGTTGAGTTAGGATTCTCTATTTGCTGCATTTATCATTCCCTTTTCATTATTTCATTAGGGTAATGTATACTTTCATATAGGCCCAGATCACATCACACAGACGTGTTAGGGATACCAAATTTGACAACAACTCAGACTTTTGAGATTTTTAAGGAATGGTTTTTCAGTTCTGAGTGTTCCTTTTTAGCCTTCTCAAGCATTTTTCATCTGCTTCTTTTGGAGTGTGATCATGTATGAATTTCCAGCACCAAAATAGCCCATTCTAAGTGTGCATGTGTATTAGTGGTAGGTTTTGGGGGAGGGCAGAAGTGGTCAAAGCCTGGGACAGTTGGACTCCAGAGGGTCCACATCAAAGTTGCAATGCCATGGTCATAAACCAACACTGACTTACAACCTCATAATACTTTATAAAGTTTATAAAGTTCTTTTATTGTGTGTTTTGATCCTGACAATAAAATACTAAGGTTAATAATGGCAACCCCTCTTTACTGGTTTGATTCTAAGATAATGAAGGATGCAGGGAGTTACCTGAGACTATAAAGTCTTGCAACTACAGACAATCCCCATTACAGCTAAACCAGCTAAAGAGACAGAGTTACCCTTATGAAGATCAGCTTATTAAATATTTATTTGTGTAGCACTGATTTACTTTGAGCCAATACAAAAGACTTCTCTTCTCCCCCCATTTTATGTAATTAATAGTAATAAGAGCTTACAGTCACTGAAACTTTATCACACATCACTGTTCATGTTAAATATAATCCAATCTTTACATCATCCTATGTGGTATATACCATTATTAGCCCCATTTTGCGGATGAGGGATTTGAGATTAAAATAAGCCATGCACTTGGCTAACAGTTAGAATCAAGATTCACATATAGATAGACGAATTCAGAGGCTGCATTTCTAACCAGGAGGCGAATTGCCTTTATCTTGGAAGGAAGTTTGAGATCTATTTAATTGGCAATAAACAAAGGATATGCCTTATGCTTGCTTAGGATCTTATAATTTTCACCACAGTCCATCCCTGGAAGCTCTGAACCCTTCCAGTAACATTGTGTCCAGAGCACTGAGCTTAACAACATCTGCATGTACTCCAGCTAATGCTTTGGACATCTCAGCATACTTTCCTGTCCTTTGTCTTGTGCTGTAACAGGAAAATGTCCCATATTCTTTCAAAGAGAAAATACCTTCATGAAATCTGATTAACAAGCATTCATTCATTCTCTACCACCACAACCAATGAGACTCGGTTTATGAAGGATACTTGCGACTCCAACATTGCTAAAGACAATGGCCACTTCTCAGTTATCACCTTGCTTAACCTCATCACTTGACATTGCTGGTCACTCTCTCCTCCTTGAAATACTGTCCTTAATTGCCTTCCAGGAAACCACACCTTCCCAGTCTTCCTCCTATCTTTTGGGCTATATACTGTTTCAGTCTCTGCTGCTTTCTCCATTTGTCTCCCTGACCTTTAAACATTAGAGTGCTTGAACCTCCTCTCTTTCTTCAATCATGTTCTTGGTGATCTCAACCAGTCTCAAAGCTGAGCCCTATTATATAAATGTATGTCTCTGGTCTATACCCCTTCTTGAGTGTCAAACCTGTGCATCCAACAGCCTGCTCTTAGATGTCTAATGGGCATCTCAAGCTTATTATGCCCAAAACTGAACTTGTGACTTTCTCTGAGTCTGTTCTTTAACAGTCCTCTATCTCATAAGTGGCAAATCTATTCTTTCAGTTGTTTAAGCCAATTTTACAGTCGTTCTCTTTCTCTCACTCATGTCCAATCTATCACAATATCTCGATCTTAAAAATACATATCCTAAATACCTGTTGACTCTATCTTCAAAATATGCTCAAATGTCTTACAATTCCTATTGTTACCATCCTAGTCCAAGTTTCTCTTTTTGATTGGAAAAATATTCTCCTTCCTGGTCTCCATGCTCCCACCCTTGCCCCACTACAGTTCATTCTGAATGTAGCAGTTGGATTGATGTTTCGTAAATCTGAGTCAGATCTTCCCCTATCCCACTCAGAACTTTCCAGTTTCACTCAGAGGAAAGGCCCAAATTCTTCCCATGGTCTACAAGCCCCTATACAATCTATATTTCTGCAACAGCCCCCTAACTGTTCCTGATTCATACCAGGTACACGAGGCCTTCATTCCCTTTAGGGTTTTTGCAGTTACATTTTCTCCTACCTTGAATAATCTTTCACTAGACATTGTGATGGCTCCCTTACTACCTTTAGGGTTTTGCTTAAATGTCACCCTCTCAATGTGGCCTTCTGTTCCAGTTACTTTTGTGCCACAACAAATGTCCTCAAAACTCAGTTGTTAAAACAACAATCATTCTTATACACTCAAGGATTCTGTGGGTTAGGAACTCAGCAAGGGCACAGTGAGAATAGCTGAGGGTGACATCACAGCCAGGAGTTGAAAACTGACTCACTCACAAGTCTAGCAATTGTGTCAGCGGATACCTCAACCAGAACACCTATATGTGGCCTCTCCATAGCTCTGTGGGCTTCCTGGCTGCATGATGGCTGAGTTCCAAGAGTGTATCTCAAAGAGCACCAGGCAGATGCTGTATCACCTTTTGTGACCTAGCCTCAGAAGTGACACATTCTCTCTTTCAGCAGAGCCATAAACTCACCCAGGGGTAAGGAGAGGAAAAGAGAACCCCACTCCTCCCCCCACTCACCATCTAATGGGAGAAGTTTCAAAGTCACACTGTGAGGAAAGCATGTGGGATGGGTGATATCATGGTTACCATCTTTAGATATTACAATCTGGCACACCTTCCCCACTCACTTTATTTTAAATTGCAACCACTCTCAGCCCTCTGCCTCTTCCACCTCAACACCCTCTACTCCCTTTCCTTTATTTTCCCCAGAGTATTTGTATTAGTCTCCTGTTGCTGCTGTAACAAATTATCACAAACTTAGTTTCTTCCAACAACACAAAGTTATTTCCTTACAGTTCTGTAAGTTCAAAATCTGAAATTTGTTTCACTAGGCTAAAATCAAGGTCTAAACAGGGCTGCACCCCTTCTGGGGGCTGTAAGGGAGAATTTGATTCCAGCCTTTCCCAGCTTCATCAGCTTCCTGCATGCCTTGGCTGGTGGGTCCACATCACTCTTACTTCTGCTTCCATCATCACCGCTCCTTCTTACAAGAACCCTTGAGATTATGTTGGGTTTACCTGGATAATCCAGTTAAACTCTCCACCTCAAAATTCTTAACTTAGTTACATCTGTAAAGTCTCTTGTGGCAAATAAGGGAACATATTTATAGGTTCAGGGATTATGAAGTAGACCATCTTTGGGGCCCATTATTCAGCCTACTGGAGCACTTATCACCATTTGATACATTACATATTTTACACATTTGTTTATGTCCTGTTTAGTAGAACATAGTCTTCATCAGAGAAAAGAGTGCTCTATTTTTTGTTCTTGTGTCCCATGAGCCTAGTAAAGTCCCTGGCATATGTTAAAAACTCAATATATATTTGCCGTAGGATTATTTTCTTGCCAAATAAATGATTCCATAAATATTATTGAGTGCCTACTATGTGCAGGATAATGCAGCTACACTGAAGTCTTGTTAAAACTGATTTTCCAGAGTGTTCTAAATACTCTGTCCCCATAGAGAAAACCACATGTGTGATTCATCGAAATAAAAAGTTAAGGGTCTAGCCCATAACCACAATAAAAAAAAATCTTTTCCATTCCTTTTTGGACATTGTACAAAAAGTTATTGTCTCTGTCATAACAAGTGTGCAGTCTGAATCTCTGTCATCTTCCTACCCCAGTTACTTGTCCTAAATGAAAAAGGAAGACATGGGGATGGCCGAGGATTCAGACCCTGGGTCTTAATTACCTACACAGGGTTTGGGCACTGCTACTTATTTAGCTCTTAATTGAGCGGCCCTATGGCTCTGCTTAGAGTTTTGTTTCCATAACATTCTGTAATATTTCTCCAGACAGTACACAAATAAAAATGGTTTGTGTTTCAACTGAATTTCCTGATTCTTTGTGAATCAAGCCAGATGTGTGGAAATCTCTGTGTGTGTGTGTGTGTGTGTGTGTGTGTGTGTGTGTGTGTGTGTTTAGACCCTAATCCATATGCTTGCACGGATACGAATTCTGTGACCTTCTGTTCTTTCTTTTCCTTGGTGATTTGTACACACAACCTCATAAGGCACATCTCATAATTAAGTTGGATCTGTTTCAACCATGAATTTTTCAAAAGATCATAATCATCATGGTTTCCATGTCCATTCAGAAAACAATATAGTCGCATATGTCCATAAATGACCCACATAGAATCTGCCCTTATCAATTTTGTTTTGGAGCATGAGCCAAATTGGACTTATTTCTATTCACTTCAGATGTAATAACTTAGCCTGTTACTAAACATCACATAGAAAGCAGAATCTCAAAACAAAAAACAGAAGCAAATAGTGTTTTCCGTGTTAACTAGAGTTACAGAATATAGGGGAAGGAAACAAAGGGTAGTTAAGAGCTTCCATTACTCTTTAAGCTCAGTTTTCTCAGCCGTGAAGTGGGCACACTAAAATCTTTCTTGGCAACTTACTTTGCCTCTATACACTTGACTCTTTTATCCATAAAATTGGTATGGTAATAATAATACCTACCCAGGAAAGGAGCTGGAAGATGAAATTAGTTTTAGATGTAAATTACTTACTCAAATGGCTGGCGCTTAGTAAACATTCAATATGTTTAATCCACTATTATTATTCACTCATAGAATTAGGTAAATTCCAGACATGTGATTTATATTAACTAATTGATGGCTATTTTTGAAAAGCAATTTCTTAGAGCAGTTTTAGGTTCACAGCAAAATTGAGAGGAAAGTACAAAGATGTCCCATGTCCCCTCTTCCCCCACACATGCATAGGCTCCCTCATTATCCACATCCCCACCCAGAGTGGCACATTTGTTATAATTGATAAGCCTACATTGACACATCATCCTGTATTGGGCCGTTCTTGCATTGCTGTAAAGAAATATCTGAGATTGGGTAATTTATAAATAAAAGCTGTTTCATTGGCCCACAGTTCTGCAGGCTATACAGGAAGATCTGGAAGCTTACAATCATGGCAGAAGGCAAAGCAGGAACTTGCACATCACATGGTGAAAGCAGGAGCAAGACAGTGAGGGGGAGGTGCTATACACTTTTAAAGAAAGACCTCGTAGAATTCACTTACTATGGTGAGGACAGTATGATGGGTGATTGTGCTAAACCATTCATGAGAAACTCACCCACATGATCCAGTCACCTCACACCAGGCCCCACATCCAACACTGGGGATTACATTTCAATATGAGAGTTGGGCGGAGACACATATCCAAACCATATCAATCACTCAAAGTCTATAGTTTGCATTAGGTTTGACTCCTGGCCTTGTATATTCTATGGGCTTGGACAGATTTATAATGACACGTATCTACCCATTACAGCATCATTCAGAGTAGTTTCTCTGACCTAAAAGTCCTCTGTGCCCCTCCACATAGCTCCCCCACCCCTAATCCCTGGTGACCACTTATCTTTTATTGATCTATAGTTTTGCCTTTTCCAGAATGTCATATAGTTGGAATCATGCAGTAGGTTGCCTTTTCAGATTGGCTTCTTTCACTTAGTAATCTGCATTTAAATTTCCTCCATATTTTTTCATAGTTTGATAGCTCATCTCTTTTAAGTGCTGAATAATATTTCATTGTCTGGATGTACCACAGTTTATTTATCCAGTCACTTACTGAAGGACATCTTGGTTGCTTCCATAGCTATTATTTTTAAAAGCAGAAAGGACTCCTCTAGCTGAAAAACTAAAGAAGAACTTATATAGTGTGATTTCAGAAGCCTAAGAATGTTCTGTTTACCCTTAGGAGTTTCTCTTCTACCTTGAAATAAAGCCTGCTGTTTCTCCAACAAAGCTTCATTTATCTGACTTAAAATGTTACAATGAAAATACTCCTAGGAGAAATGTTACTTTAAGCATCATTAGCTATTTACACATCAGAATGACTGAGTTTTATATCTTGTTCTGAGAAATTTCCCCAGAGGTAGAGGAAAACAACATGAGACAATTGGCAGCAAGGAAAACAACTTCACCTGCTCCGCGATTATAAATAACTTATGTGAAAATCAAATTCAATGACATATAGAATGGTTTCAGTGTATATCCTGTAGTTCCCTCCTAATGCCCCAATTGAGTGAGCAGGTCTTAGAAGTTTTACAAATATAGGCAAAAATCCTCTTAATTGACCCTCATTGGACATCAAAATTATTTTGGTAGTTTTAAATACTTGTCAAATGAGAGTTATTACTGTTTTTGGAGGGCATTTACTTTTTGTACTTTTCGTGACTGCAACTATAGTTTATGAAAAAAATACAGTCATTATTCCTTGCTCCTGCTTCTCCCTCTCCCCAGACCTTGCCAGGGCACCCAAGACCCACACATCTCTCCCACAAGGCACCCCAGCCAGGCCTGGGTCTGCCATGAAGGAAGCTTTCATGAAGGAAGCAGAAAGATCACACAAAAACTGCATGGTACAATGAGATTATCTGTTGAGAAGGAAGTGAAGATTTCACTCAGCTGGTAATCAAAAACTGAGGATCTTGACCCACTTTTCTGCAAATGAGCTAACCTTGGCAAGTGCTTCCATGCCTCACTTGGACAAGTTTTCTACATTGTCCAAGCATTAATTTCTTCTTTCATAAACTGAAGATTATAATGTCCATCTTACTGGGCTTGTAGTGAGAATTAGTTTTTCTAATGCATACAATTTACTAGCACAGTGCCTGGCATATATTGGCAATTTTCTTTTCCTTTTGACTTTATTGCCTCGTGATATTCTAAAAACTAGAATTTTAAAATTCTAGTTCTTCCTCCACATTAAAGGAACGGAAATGGCGTGGTGAGACTAAAACTCATTTGTATTGTGTGATGGTTCCCCAGGCTTCTGTGGGGTCCAGCCTTTCATCTTTAACTGTGGAAGGCTTTGTTCTACAAAGAATCCCAAGCACGTAGGGTGCAGGTGGCAAGAAGAGTTCTCTTGCTAAGCTGGGGCATCTCTCCTGATTTTGAGCTCGAACTTCCTCAAAGTCAGTGCCTAAGTCTAGTTGAGTTTTTTCTAGGAAGCCAGTGAGTCAGAAAAGCCTGAGTGGGAAAAAATGGCAAATCTCCACCAGCTCCCTGCACCATGTGCCAAAAAAGACAACTGTCTGGGCTCCCCTGGGAAGCGGTGGCAGCTGCTGGAGGTTCTTGCCTGGGAACTGGGAGTGTGGAGGATGAGGTGCTGGCATCGAGGGTTGTTTGCACTGATTCCCCCACTCCTTCCAGCTGGCTACAGAGGTTTGGGTGAGGAACAGGTGGAGAGAAGAGAGGGAAGAGCCAGGAGCAGCTGGACTCTTGCAAGGCTCCCACAGAAAAGACTGTTCCAAGATCTGAGTACTTGGGACCAATCCAGGGAACTCAGCCCGGGTCACTGGCAGGGACTCACACCCCGAGGCAGTCCAAACCCCTTTGCATGGTGTCCTGAGCTCTTCCCAACATGGCTGCTACCCAGCTTCACCTCCTGCCACTTCCCCCGGGTCAGCTTCTCATCATCTCCTGAGCAGCCTCCATGTGATAATGGTCCTCTCAATCTGAAAGGTCCTTCTATCCTACTCTGTATTGAAAACTCTGACACAGTCTCTAAGATCCATCTCAGGCTTGCCTTCTTTGCCTAGGCCTAGCCTCTCTGCTCTGAGCCTCTGCAGCATTCATACCCCCATGGCAGTCTTCACTACCTCCTCATAGCCATCTGTTTGCATGGCCTGCTCCTCCGCTAGGGTGGGAGATACTTGAGAACAGGGACCTTGCTTGATTCACCCTGAACTCCAGCGCCAGCCTGCACTTGGCATAGGATGGGTGCTCAATGAACGTCTCTTAAACGGATGTTGAGCCCCAGTTGCAGAAGAATAAAAAAAGAGAACTTGGTCTTCCCACTGTGGGGCCATGAGTACAGCCAAATGAACCAAGATGCTCACAGTACCAAGAACCTAATCAGTGCTGGCCCTGGTCAGAGACTCTTGGAGGATTAACCAAAGATACAAACTAGAAACACAACTCAACTATTTAAAAAGAATACTTACTTTAGGCACTTTCTTCCATATTCAAAATATTTTTGTCTTGGCCATTGTAAAAATCCTTCTGTTGTAATAGCAGAATTTCGTCCTCAGATGCCAAGGAAACTTACAGTGCAATTCACCCCCTTCCTCCTTATTTTTATAATCCTAGAGAAGCAGCTGGAAGGAGAAAAAAAAAATCACACACTCAGATGTACTCAGAACTCTGTCACAAAACGGACATCAGAACTGCTAGCCAAGGGGTATTTTTCTTTAAGAAAAACTCCAAGGCCAGGCACGGTGGCTCACGCCTGTAATCTCAGCACTTTGGGAGGCTGAGGCAAGTGGATCATCTGAGGTCAGGAGCTCAAGACCAGCCTGACCAACATGGTGAAACCTGGTCTGTACTAAAAGAAAAAAAAAATACAAAAAGTAGCTGGGCATTGTGGCGGGCACCTGTAATTCCAGCTACTTGGGAGGCTGAGGGAGGAGAATCGCTTGAACCCGGGAGGTGGAGGTTGCAGTGAGCCAAGATCACGCCATTGCACTACAGCCTGGGTGACAGAGCAAGACTCCGTCTCAAAAAAGTAAATAAATAAATAAATAAACTCCACAGTATATTAAACATGCAATAGCATTTCCTAGATTCTCTATCCATTTCCCTTCACCCGTGGAGGAATTCCAAATCTAATCATAGGCATTTATGGGAACCACTTTCATTGATGCCTAATCACCATGTAGTAGGAGAACTGTCATGTACACCACTGCATGTGTAAGATTAACCTTACGTTTTACTGGATTATATGTTTTACCTGATTATCACATTAAACTTACAAAAGCACACTCAGTCTTCAGCAAGTTTGTCCACTCTGCATGGCTGACCACTCCTAGAGGATAGTTATCTGCTCACGCTTTAGAAAAACTGGTGAGAGCTTTGTTGAGAGTAATTTTTGATACCTCTTCTGCACCCTTCACAACACCTGGCCACATGCTTTGTGGCCATGTTGGAAGACTTCATAAACATCTGCAAAGATAGTATACTTATTGAGAGAATGTGGAGCTCACCAGAATACATTAAGAGCTTGCAGAACGCTCAGTGGCCAAGCTGTTGAAAGACTCCCCAGGACTTCTAATCTGGCAGGAAGACTGACACATTCCTAAATGAGACTTTGAATAATTATTTAAGAGACATGTGATTTTAATTGTTACCTTTGGACTTTCCAGATACTGCTAAAATAACAATTCTGCCATTAGCACCTTAGCCCTAGGGTAGAAGCGAATTTCACCTGGAGCAAACTTCCTAATATGGAGAGGGAAGGGAAAGAGCGGGGACATGGAGAGATCTGGGATGGGAGGCAGCCCCAGTTCTGTCATTAACTGGGGATTTGGGATGTTTGCCCACTGGGCTCCTGCTCTGTAAGATGCACTTCATTTAAGCCTTAAGCTGCTGGTCTTCTGGGATCACTGAGAGCAACAAAAGGTACCATGGAGGTGAATGTCATGAGCTAAGTTCTGTGATTGTGATGGGTTGGGAGGGTCAGTGGGGTCAGCATTTAATTAGTGTTCAGGTGTAGCCCATTCCGCAGTTACATGTGGGTCAGAGGTTTGCTGAGGGAGGGAGAGACGGGACAGGGTCCTAAATACCACGGAGAAGATTCACCCAACTAAAACTCACCCTCCCTTCATTTGCCGAGCACAGCATAGTCTCCCTGCTTGCCTCAGTCCTTCTAGGCCTTCTGAATCTTCTCTCAGACATCTCTCTCTCTCTCTGTTTTTTTTTGTTTGTTTGTTTTGTTTTTTTTTTTAGCAACGTGGTGCAGCTGATAGATTAGACAGTCCTGACATAGGATTGAACCCTTCCCCACTCCACCCAGTTACACAGAGGACACATTCGTGAAACACATTGTGTTAACTACAAATGTAGGACCAGAGGAAGTGTGTGGGCTGAGGGCTCAGGGCAAGGCAGCCACTGAGGCATGAGCTCAGGTCTCCTTTCATGAGAAAACCTTGTGCGGTGAGTTCCCGGCCTCAGGGCAGCACCTCTTCCCAGGCGGCTCCAGCCTGTGACAGAGAACAGCAGGGGTACTTGGGTCTGGCCATTTCTGCCCAACATGGGACTCCTCCAGCAGGACAGCCTGGCTCTGCATGGAGCTCCAGATAGGGCTCACTGGACTTTCTCAGCATTGCACTGCAGCAGAGGCTCTCCCTGCTTCATCCTCCCTCCTTCCTCATCCCCTTTCACAGGCATCAGACCTATCACATGACCTAAAGCCCTTCCCTGCCTGCTCCTATTTCTCGTCTCCTTTCTCTTTCGCAGTCATTTCCCTCCTCCTGAATTACTCACACATCCGATTGTTTTGGTGTCTGCCTCCCAGAGGACCTGAGCTGACATCCAGCTATAGGCTCAAGAGAGGAGAAATTTATTTTAACTTTAAGAGGTTATTTTGATTCAAAATACAGCTCCATAATGTTTTACCCAAAATTTAAAACTCAAAAATCTCGAAAACACCAAAACTTGATCTGACTGTATATGAGGCTATTCGAATCAGCAATTATTCTACTTCATATATTATGAATAACATATTTATATTAAATACATTTATTACAGAAATATTAATGTGATTGGTTATGGGATGCTGCTTCTAACTGATGGGCATATCATATGCAGTGTATGTATTATATGAAATCTCTAATATCTAAAAACATCTGAATTATGAAAAATATCTAAGAGTTTTGAAGAAGGGATTGTAGACCAGTACTATACACAAATTGAAGTCTATGAAGCAGCTCATCTCCAAAGGAGAGCCCATTGAACCACGCCTCCCAGTGATGGCACCGGCTGCTCCAGACGGCCTGCTGCTATCATCATGCTAGCTGCAACCAGGAGGCATAGCTGGGACTGCACGCTCAGTGGAGCTGGTGGGAGCTGGGACAAGCAAGAGCCCTGCCCCCCTCCCCCTTCCAAGCTGGGGCAGGAGCTCTCTGGGTGCTGCTGCAGCTGCCCAAACTGCAGCTGTAGACTCAGGCCTCCTGCTCTATGGAGCAGGAGGGATCCCCCTACTCCAGGGCAGGGCTGCAGCTTCCCAAACCATCACTGTGGATTCAAGCCTCCCTGTGCTCTTGCGGAGCTCCCCAGGTGCCACTGCAGCTGCCCAAACAGAGATTGTACACCCAGGCTCCCACTGCACTGGGCAGATAAGAGTCCCACCCAAAATGCAACTGCAGACTCAGGCATCCCTGCACTCCTGGGGGCCCAGGGAAGGCTCTCTTGCCCTTGCAGGCTCAGAAGTGCCTGCTCCTCCTCCTTCTTCTCTCTGCTATTGGCACTCCTTCCAATCTGGGAGAAGTCAGGCCAAGCCTGGGTTCCATGAATGGCAGCAGGAGGCAGACAGGTTCTTGGGCAGAAGGGGTCAGTCCCGGTGAGACCCTACTTTCAGGCCAAAAAGGGCCTGAAGACTGGGGTCTGGGCTGCCAGTCCCGCAGACCAGAGTGGGGACTTGTGGTGCCTTTTCCAGCCCTCCCATGGCCGCCCATGGACCAACGGGCACACATTTCCTCCCTTCTGAGGTCCATAAAAGCCCCCAGCTCAGCCACAGCAAGCAGAGGATGGAGAAAACAGAGAGACAATGGGAAACCAGCTGCAGAGAGGAACTACCCTCTCTGCTAAGAGCTTCAGAGACCTGCAGAGATGTCCAGACTACCAGCTGCAGAGAGAAACAATCCTCTCCAGGCATCCTCTCTGGTGGGAGCTTGATACTTGATGGGACAACCTGCCTACAGAGAGGAGCCACCCACTGCAGGTCTCCTCTGAGCTGTCATAACACTTAATAAAACTCCTTTTCATCTTGTTCACCCTTCACTAGTCTGTGTACCTCATTCTTCCTGGATGCAGGACAAGAACTTGGGCAAAGGCACCACTAGCCACAGAGGTTTCCAGCCAGAAAATCAACACCCCAAAGATCCCATAACACAAGTCCTCATGCCCTGGTGTGGTCTTCTCACCTTGAGTCTGGCTGCTTTATCTGTATAATGTGGCAGAAATAATACTGTGCCAGTTCCAAACACATGCTTTAAGAAAGTTTAGCAGCTTCTACTTTTATACTTTTAGATGATCTTATCTACCAGGAAATCTTGACAGACCACATGGAGAAGCTAAGTGGGCAGGGAGAGGTCCCAAGATGATTTGAAGAGGAGAGGCTTAGCCATCCCAGTGTCCCATCTGAGTCCATCCTTCTGGCCATCCCCACACAGGAGCCAGATTTCAGGCCACCTTAGATGTTCCAGCTCCTGCCATTAGACTACAAGTGACATGAGAGACCCCAAATGAGACCAGCATAGGAACCATGCAGCTGAACCCTGTCAAGGCACAGAATCGTGAGAAGTCATAAATCACTGTGAGTTTAAGTCACTAAATTCTGTGGTGGTTGTTACACAACAGAAGATCACTGAAACATGGTTCTAAAACCCGTGCTTACAAATGAGTGAAAGGTCGCAGAATAGGAAAAACACCAAAAAAGAAAAAAGGAAGCCAGATAGCACTAAAAATAGGTCATAATAACAACTTCCACCAAATAAATGCCTCTTGTGTGCCTGGTATTAGGCTTACATATATTACCTCATTGCAACACTGAAAAGAATGCTTTATTATCTCCGTGTTACGGAAGAGGAAACCGATGCAAAGAGAGGTCTGTGGGTCTGTAACAGAGCTGGGATTCACACCTAGAAATTTCCTACAAGATTGACACCTCCCAGCTATTGGGGCCTTGTAGAAATGCATCCCTCTCCAATGAACATGTGTTCTCTCTGCTATCCTGCATCTAATCAACCAGCGACTGCACCTTCACCTCCCCTCTGGGGAGCAGTCACCCCAGTCTCAATGAATGTACTTTGGGTGGAGTTCTGTCCTTGTGATCTCAGCTTCAGCTTATAGGCACATCCCATTCCCCAGGACACAGTTCAGGCAAGGGCAGGGATAGTGAGATTTGCTGGAAAATATTCTCTCCTTTCCACACTAGATATGATGCAAGGGAATATGCCCCCTGCATCTGCTCTTCAACCTCATCAAGATCTCCCAGGCTTTCTCCTCTCAGGCTTGTTGCATTCTAAGCATTTTCCTGAGCATACCCTTCACTGCTTTCCTGGAACATCCTTCCTCCAGCTTCTCTTTTTGTCCAATTATTTCTAATCCTCAAGACTTTATTCATGAATGCTCCATTACTGGATATCCTGCAGTGAGGGGATGGGACTGGGACTACCAGACCTAGTACTGGGACTACCAGACTGGGACTAGGTCTGGTAGTCCCAGTCCCATCCCCTCACTGCAGGATCTGAGTTAGCAGTCCTTGCTTTGTGCTTCTGTTGTCACTAAATATACTGTGTTATGTCACTGATCATATTGCTGTGTCACCTCCGGCCTATCTGCCTGTCTTCTCTACCATTCTGCAAATTCCTCGGGGCACGCGGCATGTCCTAACCATCTTTGTATCCTTATCACTTTGCACAGTGCTCACTCTGTAGATGACAACATAAATTAAATGAATGGCTGAATATGGATAAACAATGGTAGGGCTACCAAGACCTTCTTCATCTAGTGTAGATCTCCCTATGGGATCAGCAGCAAATAACCAGTGAAATATCAAATTCTACTTTCAGCCTTCCAGGTGTTCCAGGTTGTTGATGGTTGGCATTGGCAGGTGTAAGGGTTGTAATATTTGTTCCTATTGAGTTTGGGAGATGACAAATAACATCTTCCAGTCAACTGAGAGCTGAGATACAAGAACAAGAACACAAAGATTAAAATGCTAGTTTCATCACAGTTAAAATCAATTGGAGAACATGACTTTAATTCGGTAACTAAGTTGGCCTTTCAAACACTCTCTTCCATAGGAAGAGTTTGAGTCTCCAAAGCAAACCATTCAGAATTGCTTCACGGCAGAGAGAAAAGAAACAAGGGAGTTTGCAGCATTTTAAGAACTTTGATTCACAAAGCATTCACAAAGCATAGACCAAACGATGTTAATTTCTTGCAAATCCAGTTGATCCCATATCAACCCCTCCTCTCATGTGGAGAAGTAAGAAGGGGCACAGGGAAGAGACTTGAAGTGTCACCTAGAGGAAGCCCCTTTTGGAATCTTGAAGCCCAGGACATGTCTGTACATAATGTGAAAAGACATGGAGAAACTGGGGACTCTGAGACCCAGAAAGCTGGTGTTGTGTCCACTGAGAAACATATATGTACTAGTTTCCTGGATTGTTGGAGGGTACAACCAAGATACCCAGTGAAGCAGTGATCATGAAGTGCCTATATAAAGACTTGAAAACACTGGTTAGAAATGTAAAACTATCCATTTTATCCACACAAGCAATACATAGAGAATAACAATCCTCTCTGATAACACATCCAATGATATTTCTGAAACATGAACACTTACAGTTTTCTTTAGTTTATTTGGATATGTGTTAATTTCTTATTTTTAATGGAAAATGCTGAAATGTTATATTACAATGTTCAGGCTGAAATAAATGAGGGTTTTTGTTTTTACATTGTTTTGAAAACTTAGAAAAGTACGACCCTGCCTCACTTTCTATTATAGCTTAAAATGTGGCATGTAGTTGACTGATTCATTTCAGGCTCAACTTTCTTCTTAGGTTACAAATGAGGGAGAAAGTTGAGTTATATTAAAAATGAACTTGGCTCTGAAGACCGAGATTTAAGCGTCTTGGTCTTCTAACTTCAAGACATCTAACTTCCCTGAAACTCAGTTTCCTCATCCCCATCTATAAATTGGGGATATTAGAATATCTACATCCTTGGATTGAAATAAGAATTAAATGGGACAAAGTGCATAGAAATCTGAAGAACAATAGGCATTGAACTAGGTGCTTGATAAATGTTTTTTGAAGTAGTCAGCAGGTCATCCCCTGGTAATGTTACCAAACCTTCAGGGGCCAGAGGATGCTGGGGAAGTCTGACTTCCTGTTGCTAGAGTTCTTTCCCTGGTATAGGCTTGTCTCTATGAACCCAACACAACTACCAGTGTTGAATTACAGAAGCACAGAGGCTGAGCGTTAAAAAGAGTGGGAGAAAAAAATTAAAAACATTTCTAAGGCCTTTCTCTTAAGCCAGGAACTAAGAGCGTAAGATTAGAACAAATGCACTCAAGATTTAAGGACAAATGGACGATGGGGTCCTTGGGAGACAAGTCTTTTCTTGTAGCCATGAGCAGTTAGCCAGTGGCTACACAATGTAAGAAACTGTTCATTCCAGTCTGAACATGGTGATGTGACATGTTAGCATTTTTTCATTTAATAGTCAAGTATGTATATCAAGTATGCCTAGAGCGAAATGTGTCATGCAAGCTGCAGGATACATGCTATATACCCCAAGTGACAAGAATGCCAGATAAGAGAAGATCTGAAGGTATAATCGTTGCCTGTCTGAAAGTTTACTGCAACCATTTGTTTACAAGTCCACCTTTTTACAGTTGGAAGTTTGGAAGGTGAACAGAAAGAAAATGACCAGATAACATGACAGCAGCACATTTCTCTAACAAGTTTTCATGGTTCTTGTATCAAAGTACAACTGAACACGATGAATCCTAAGACGTATTTCAAGAAAGATGTAATCATAGACACCTATCTCCACATTGCCATTCAAATTTTTTCACTTCTTAATTTGCATATGCAAATAAAGGACTTGCAAATGACTTGGTTACAAATATTATTTAAATTATATACAAGATTTTAAGTTCCCCGAAAGCAGGAATTATATTTTTTTAGACATTGCATCCTCTTTAGCATCTGCCTACAATGTCCTGATAGAATCTCAAAACATATTTAATTAATATAAATAAATTTAAATAAGCTTTTAAGTATAATAGATGCCAAATTGTTTTCCATATTTTTCTGCATTGTTTAAAAGAAAATGAGATGTGATAATATACATAGAGTTTTGCTAAATGTAATTTCTAAATAATAGATATTATCCTTCCTCTACGGTGCTTCTTGAGAGTGAGTTTGACACAACCAAAGAGGTAGGTTGATGGATTCGGGTTGCTAGAGAACTGTTTTGGGTGTTGCAGGAGAGTTTGGAAGTTCCCAAAAGTGTATCCAATATCTCAGCCCTGCTCTGCTTGGCACTGTCCACTTGCTCTGCCTGTCTCTTCCTTTCCTAAATATGGTGAGAATTTTACTATTGAGTAGATGTCTGGTTTCTGTATTAGAAAGGACAATGTGGCCGAATGGGGTGACTCACAGCTGTAATCCCAGCACTTTGGGAGGCTGAGGCAGGTGGATCATGAGGTCAGGAGATCGAGACCATCCTGGCCAACATGGTGAAACCCCGTCTCCACTAAAAATACAAAAATTAGCTGGATGTGGTGGTGGGTGCCTGTAATCCCAGCTACTCAGGAGTCTGAGGCAGGAGAATGGTGTGAACCCAGGAGGCAGAGGTTGCAGTGAGACGAGATCGCGCCACTGCACTCCAGCCTGGCAACAGAGAGAGAGTCCATCTCCACTCCAGCCTGGGCGACAGAGCGAGACTCTGTTCAAAAAAAAAAAAAAAAAAAAAAAAGGACAATGCAGCTCATAAAAGGTATTCAAAATATCAAATGAAACAGTTTTAGATGAAAAAGGAAAGAACCACTAACTTTTCCTCTTTGTCCTCATAAGTGTCAGATAGACAATTACAGTACTCTAACATTTTACCATTAGAAACAATGCTCCATTCTGCTAGTAGTGTAGGGTTTACCATCTGATGTCACAAAAGAGAATAATTATACTCTACCGCCTTGTTTTTCTTTAAGATAAACTGATACCAGAGCTCTGCAGCTCAACCCTGGAAAACTGAAATGAACAGCACAGAAAGTGGATTGCCTGGGTTAATAAGTGGGGCTGAGATGGTTTACTAAAAGTTAAGTATTCTTCCTTTTAATTTCCTCCAGGATTTATGAAGTCAAAACCACCATAAAGTTTTATTTCCCAGGGCATTTTTTGAAAATACCAGGCACCAGGGCTAAAGGAATCACCTCTAGGATTTGTTTGTTGCAGCTTCAACTTGAACTCTCTTCCTCAGCCATAGGTTCACTGCCAGTGCCTCGCTCTCATGTCACAATGACTCGAAGTTGGAAATTGATAGCCTGAACCTCACTGAGCCAACACAAACAGTTTCCTAAGAAAATTCATGTATTTATTAACTAAAGAAAAATGAATACCTTTTTTTAACCATGTGTCTCGAAAGCCCATGAATGCTTTCTATAAGACACACACAATAGGAGAAAATCCAAGAAACAAGTAGGAGACAAGGAGATAGGATCTACTCAGAACAGCTGAAATGAAACTGAGAACAATACAGTGCTTTGATTGATACAGTGATTTAAAAATTAAAAGAGGGGAGTCTATCTGTGAGCTGAATGCCAGTTACTAGAGATTGATGGATGGCATGAATCTTCTCCTCTTTGTGGCACTTCAGATAAAATGTGTTTTCTTTCAGAGAGGATCTTTATAAGACAATTGTTCAACTAGGAGGGTGTGTGTGTGTGTGTGTGCACACGTGCATGCCACTCACACACATGCACACTGCAGCATTTCAGAGCAGGGCTCAATATCCAGAATGCAAGGCTGCTTTATGCTCTGCAAACTGTCTGTACATAGTTTATGCATAGATAATGTACTTTAAAACATCCCTCCTGGACAAGCCTTCATTTCCAATTGTGTCTCTGCACCATGTGGTAGCCAGCATGATTAAAGAAAAAGTGATTGTGTGAACCTCCAAATCCATCTGTCATGTCATTGGCATTGAAGAGCCTCACTGAAAAATTAGCCTTCTCCTTCCCCCAACTTGTGTTTTCCCATCCTCGAGACAATACGGGAAGCTCTTAGTCGGGAGAGAAGGGAACAAAGGGGCAAGAAATTCAATAAAAAAGAGATCCTAGGCAAAATGAAATATTGTTTCTCTGTATTGCTCTTTTTCTTTCCAGTCCACAGAGCATTAACCAGTTGTCTGCTGCACCACGAGGCAAGATCATTTCTAGTATTTGTCTGCAAAAGACTGAAGCATTTGGAACATCAAGGATGTCCAGTGTGATAGTCTGGACCACAAGAGTCTAAACTGGACACAAAAATGACAGGCAAAACGTGAAAAAAATACTTGTAATTCCTACATCTTTGGAATTTTCCTAGTATACTCGCCTAATTAACTGCACATATAGGCTCAAACACATATTGAATTTTTTTCATATTCCCTGTGCACGTATGAGGACTTCCTAAAATTGTATCCAGAATTTTATTTATGTATGCATGTGTGCATTTTTCTTGGGAGAGGGCCCACAGTGAGCATCAGTTTTTAAAAATAGTTTATGATCCACAAAGTGGGTTAAAAGTCACTGCATTCAGGTATGTACTACTTATTTTATGTTTATTTCCTCAACCGTACAGGGTACATTTGCTGTCATTTGGGATTAAGGGTTTAGAGACAAATTTTATCTATGAAATACTTAACTTGGGCCAAGAGAAAAACAAGAAAACCCAAGTAAACTAGAAAAGAGATGCTGAACTACAAGGCAAAAGAGGGTAGGATGAAGTACATTAGATTTATATTTTTTGCTTATTTGATAAATACAAACTCAGACAAAACATAAAATGCACAGTATATGGATTTGGGAGTCGTTTTTTAAGCTTTTTAGGAATTTTCTTTTTAAATTCTTATTTTGATTGTTGAGAGAAAAAAATGTGCATATTTGGACTAATGAACTCATTTAAAATTTCTTCAGTTGGTATTAGTTTTTAAAGCTAATTAAAATGGGAAAATTACAGAGTTGCACATTTGTTTCAGGCCAGAAGATTTTGATGGAAAAAATTATTAACACAGCTTGCCCTAAGCAGGCTGCCTTGCAGTCATTGAAATTTTTAATCTGTGTGCATTCATCTCAACCTGAATGTTTTCTAAAAGTTAAACAAATAAGGATTAATGGGTATATTTTAGAATTGAGTATATTAGTTGCAATAAATATAAAAGCTATTGTTGGGTAAAGGAAGATACTCTTAAGTATTGAGATTAAAGGGAACAAGTTCTTTCTTTCATCAAGAACTAAACTCTAACATTGATTCCTTATTGTGGAGGTATGTGAAATAAGCACAAAGAGACTGAAAACAGCCCTTTATGATCAAAACACTCAACAACCTAGAAATAGGGAAGAACTTTCACAATGTGATAAAGGACATCCGTAAAAACCAACATTTAGTCTGAAACATGAAAAATGTTCTCCATAAGAACAAGACGAGGAAGGTTACTCTTGCTGCTTCTATTTGACATTGCAGTGGAGGTTCTATCCAGGGCCATTTAGTCAGAAGAAGAAATAAAAAACCATCCACATTAGAAAGGAAAACATAAAGATATCTCTATTCACATAAAATCTTGTATGTAGAAAATCCTAGTTAATTTGTATTAAAAAAAACTATTGGAGCTAATAAATGAGTTCAGCAAGGTTACAGGGTACAAAATCAATACAGAAAAGTTAATTATATTTCTTTAAGTAGCAATGAACACACTAAAAATGCAGTTAAGAAAACAATTCCACTTATAATAGCATCAGAAAGAATAAAACGTTTAGAAATAACAAAAGTACTGCAATGCTTGTACTCTGAGAACTATGAAACAAGACCTAAATATTTGGAACTACATCCCATGTTCATGGATCAGAAAGCATAATATTCTGAAAATGGCAGTATGCCCCAAACCGATCTTTAGATTCAACACAATCTCTGTCAAAATCCAAGTTCGGCTTTTTTTTTTTTTTTTTTTCAGAAACTGACAAGTTGATTCCAAAATTAATATGGAAGTGAAAAGGACACAGAATAGCCAAAACAACCTTGAAAGGGAAGAACAAAGTTGGAAGGCTTGCACTTCCTTATTTCAAAACTTACTATAGGCCAGGTATAGTGGCTCACCCCTGTAATCCCAGCATTTTGGGAGGCTGAGGCAGGAGGATCACTCGAGCCCAGGAGTTCAAGACCAGCCTGGTAACATAGTGTTCCCCCATCTCTCCAAAAAAGTTAAAAATAAATTAGCTCGGCATGGTTGCTCATGCCTGTAGTCCTAGCCACTTGAGAGGCTGAGGCAGGAGGATCGTTTTCAGTTTGGGAGGTCAAGGTTGTAGTGAGCTGTAATCATACCACAGCACTCCAGCCCAGACAACAGAGCAAGACCCTATCTTAAAAAAAGAACTACAGTAAAGTTGCAATAAACAATATAGTGTGACATTCACATAACAATAAGCACATAGGTCAATGCAATAGAACTGAGAATTCAGAAATAAATTCTTATATTTATAGTCAATTGATTTTCAGCAAGCATGCCAACATAATTCAATGGGAAAAGAATAGTCTTTTCAACAAATTGCCTGTGGACAACTGGATATCCACATGCAAAGAATGAAGTTGAAACCATACTTCACGTCATATACAAAAATTAACTCGAAATGAGTCATAGACCTAAATGTAAGAGCTAAAGCTAAAACACTTAGAAAAAAGAGAGGTAGAGATCTTCATGACCTTGGTTAGGCAATGGTTTCTTAGATATGACAACAAAAGCACAGGCAGAAAGAGCAACAAAAAAGTATGTGAATTGAACTTCATCACAATTAAAAACATTTTTGCATTAAGGGACTCTATCAAGAAAGTCAAAAGAAAACCCATAGAACGGGTGAAAATATTTACAAATCATATATCCAATAAAAATCTAGTATCCAGTTCTTAACAACTCACCAACAAAAAGACAGCCAATTAAAAAAGAGGCAAAGGACTTGAATGGACATTTCTCCAAAGAAGCTATGCAAATGGCAAATAACCACAGGAAAAAAAGCTCTAAGTCGTTAGTCATTAAGGAAATGTGAGTTAAAACCACCATGAGACACAACCACTTCACACCTATTAGGTTGACTGAATTAAAAAGACAGACAATAACACGTGTTGGTAAGGATGTGGAGAAATTGGAAAACTCATACGTAGCAGGTGGGATTGTAAAATGCTGCAGCCACTTTGGAAAAGAGTTTGGCAGCTCCTCAAGATGTTAAACATAGAATTACCACACAACCCAGAAACTCCACTATGTATATATTCAACAGAATTGAAAACATATGTACCCGCAAAAACATGTACACACGCGTTTATGGCAGCATTATTCATAATACCCAAAAAAGTGGAATCAACACAAATATCCATCAAATGGTTAAAAAAAAAAAAAAAAAAAAAGCCCATGTGGTATATGCATACAATGGGTAATTATTTGATCATAAAAAGGATTGAAGTACTGATCATGCTACAACAAATGAACCTGGAAGCCTTATTCTAAGTGAAAGAAACCTGTCACGAAATGTCATATTGTATGATTTTATTTGTATGAAATGTCCAGAACAGGCAAGTGCTTAGAGACAGAAAAAGATTATTGGTTTCCAGGGAGTAGGGGGAGAGGAAACATAGAATGACTGCTAACAGGTACAGGTTTCTTTTTGGAATAAAATTGTTCTGAAATTAGATTTGGTGATGATTGCACAACTACATGAATATAGTAACAACTACTAAATTGTATATTTTTAAAAAAGATAAGAGTCCACAAGGTCACAGGTAGGTATATTATAATCCATTCAAAGATATTAAGGTTTTAACATTTAAAAAATTAATATATTGGTTGTGAAATTCAGTGTGTTAAATGGAAGTCATCTGTGGTAGATTGGATTAAATGAAGATTATCTAGTTATTCATTTCCTTGGGTAATAGGAATATAAGGTCAGGCTATATAAAATTTCCATTTTTGATTAAGTAAAAATGGTCAAACATCAGCAATTCCCTGTGGTTTCACCTTATACTCCCATGCCTTTTGCCATACAACTTTGCATTCTTCCTTATGCCATTGATGTTGGGCTTGACCATGTGACTTGACTTGGTAAATAGAATGTTAGTAAACGTCATGAGCAGAAACTTGAAACGTGCTTGTGTGGTTTGGCTTGTGCACCAACCCTTCACCATGAGGACATTCCCTGGGTGGTCACGAGTCCAAGGAGAATGAAATACACTGGGAGCAGACATGGAGTTAGCTGACAGCCTGCAGCTAAGCCCAACAGACTTGCAGCCTAAAAAAAACCCTCCCAGCCCATAAAAACTGCACTTCAGTCTACTTGCAGACTGCTGAACATGAAAACAGTTATTTTAGTTGTAAGCCCTTGAGATTTTGAGGTTGTTAGTAGATGGTAGGTTACAGCTAA
>NW_012101432.1:3297028-3312389 GCF_000951045.1 Mandrillus leucophaeus | reverse complement strand
TATGCAAATGGCAAATAACCACAGGAAAAAAAGCTCTAAGTCGTTAGTCATTAAGGAAATGTGAGTTAAAACCACCATGAGACACAACCACTTCACACCTATTAGGTTGACTGAATTAAAAAGACAGACAATAACACGTGTTGGTAAGGATGTGGAGAAATTGGAAAACTCATACGTAGCAGGTGGGATTGTAAAATGCTGCAGCCACTTTGGAAAAGAGTTTGGCAGCTCCTCAAGATGTTAAACATAGAATTACCACACAACCCAGAAACTCCACTATGTATATATTCAACAGAATTGAAAACATATGTACCCGCAAAAACATGTACACACGCGTTTATGGCAGCATTATTCATAATACCCAAAAAAGTGGAATCAACACAAATATCCATCAAATGGTTAAAAAAAAAAAAAAAAAAAAAGCCCATGTGGTATATGCATACAATGGGTAATTATTTGATCATAAAAAGGATTGAAGTACTGATCATGCTACAACAAATGAACCTGGAAGCCTTATTCTAAGTGAAAGAAACCTGTCACGAAATGTCATATTGTATGATTTTATTTGTATGAAATGTCCAGAACAGGCAAGTGCTTAGAGACAGAAAAAGATTATTGGTTTCCAGGGAGTAGGGGGAGAGGAAACATAGAATGACTGCTAACAGGTACAGGTTTCTTTTTGGAATAAAATTGTTCTGAAATTAGATTTGGTGATGATTGCACAACTACATGAATATAGTAACAACTACTAAATTGTATATTTTTAAAAAAGATAAGAGTCCACAAGGTCACAGGTAGGTATATTATAATCCATTCAAAGATATTAAGGTTTTAACATTTAAAAAATTAATATATTGGTTGTGAAATTCAGTGTGTTAAATGGAAGTCATCTGTGGTAGATTGGATTAAATGAAGATTATCTAGTTATTCATTTCCTTGGGTAATAGGAATATAAGGTCAGGCTATATAAAATTTCCATTTTTGATTAAGTAAAAATGGTCAAACATCAGCAATTCCCTGTGGTTTCACCTTATACTCCCATGCCTTTTGCCATACAACTTTGCATTCTTCCTTATGCCATTGATGTTGGGCTTGACCATGTGACTTGACTTGGTAAATAGAATGTTAGTAAACGTCATGAGCAGAAACTTGAAACGTGCTTGTGTGGTTTGGCTTGTGCACCAACCCTTCACCATGAGGACATTCCCTGGGTGGTCACGAGTCCAAGGAGAATGAAATACACTGGGAGCAGACATGGAGTTAGCTGACAGCCTGCAGCTAAGCCCAACAGACTTGCAGCCTAAAAAAAACCCTCCCAGCCCATAAAAACTGCACTTCAGTCTACTTGCAGACTGCTGAACATGAAAACAGTTATTTTAGTTGTAAGCCCTTGAGATTTTGAGGTTGTTAGTAGATGGTAGGTTACAGCTAACTAATATGTCATCTATGCAGTGAACTAGGGAGAGCAACTAAAACAAGAGTAGATGGTGTCTGTTCACCAATATTCAAAAGAAATGGACTTCAACAGAAGAATTTCCTGGACTCTGAGAGGAGAGACAGATGGGCACAGTGCAGCGGTAGCGGCAGACACCCCAAGCATTAGACAAGAGCTTGAAGACTGGCCTTGGAGATTTGATTGAGTATCACACTAAAGGGAAAACTGACAAATACCAATTTTTAACACTTCCCAATTTTGACCAAGGTCTGTGTTGCAGCCTGAGCTTGAGCTTTAATCTACATTCTAATAAATAAAGGGGAAATCAAGGAAAGAAAGTTTGATTACGAGCAAGGGCATGGGGTTAGTTATGATTGATTATAACATGCTGAGGAGCAAACACTTGGATTCTATATTGCTTTTTTTTTTTTATAATTCTAAATTTGATGCTAAGTGTTTTTCACTTGTGCAAGTCCTGGAGTTGAAGACAAAGTTTCAGAAACGAAACCACAATTAATTGAAGTTGTTGGAAAATGTATAATCAAGGACTCATGCATTTATTTATGTCAACAATTCCAAAGAAAATTGCCACTAGGTTTTACCAACTGTCATCTACTTGTCCTCTTTCATATCCTGGGTTAAATTATGACAATAATATCCTCCAGGCTCCTGATCATAACACTGGCTGCTGTTTATTAAACGCGTACCATGTACCAAGGACTCTGCAACACACTTTTTAGACGGTGTATCTAATTCTCACAATGACGTGGAAAGACAAATGTTATTACCCCCATTTTAGAGGTGAGGAAACTGGGACCCAGAAAGATTGTGTAATTTCATCCTTAATGTCAGATAGTTAGTAACAGGGGAGCTATAATTTGAACCTAGGTCTAACTATAATCCTATTTAATGTTGAGCAAACATCAGTTTAAGCTGGAGGCTTAGTTAGTGAAATAAAAATGTTCTGGCTGGGCGCGGTGGCGCATACCTGTAATCCCAGCACTTTGAGAGGCCGAGGCGGGTGGATCACGAGGTCAGGAGATTGAGACCACGGTGAAACCCTGTCTCTACTAAAAAATACAAAAAATTTGCTGGGCGTGGTGGCGGGCACCTGTGGCTGAGGAAGGAGAATGGCGTGAACCTGGGAGGCGGAGCTTGCAGTGAGCAGAGACGCGCCACTGCACTCCAGCCTGAGTGACAGAGCAAGACTCTGTCTCAAAAAATAAAAAAAAAAAGAAATGAAATAAATAAATGAATAAAAATGTTCTGTCCAGGGAGACTTAGCTACTGGCATAGAAAAAGAACCCTATTATAAAGTTGTTAGTCTCAGTTATCCTATCCACCTATCAATCTATCTAAATCTATACATAGACTCCTGAGAAAAGTGACAAGAAAGTGCCAGTTTGATCTAGATTTTACATATTTCCTTTTATCTGAATATTTAATTCATTTTCAGTTCAGTTATTTCTCTTGTCCTTACCAAGTGTTCATTGTGGACCCTTGGCTCAGTCCAGAATGGAATTGTTTTTGAAGAAGCATAGTCTAAATTAAAAAATCCAATCTTTGCCTATATCTCTGAAAAATATAGTTATGGGATATGAACACAGAATTCTTAACAACTCTTAAAAACTCCGTATCTCCTGGACCCTCTTCCCTCTCTTTCTCTCCTATCTTCCCTCCCTCCCCACCAACTCCTTTCAGCCCATTAGATTTGGGTCCTGCCACTCTCTAGACAGCCTCTCCTGCCTCCACATTTCCATACAGCTCCCTGAGCACTTGCCGACCCTTAGCCTACTCAGCCCCATAGGGAATTTAGTACCTCCGTTTGTTAACAACTTTGTGCAAGATCCCCCTCTGAGGCTTTGGTCTGTTCTAACTCTCCTTTTTCCCTCTTCTCTTATTTCATTCCCTCTCACAAAGTTTCAAAAGATGGAGCTGACCCAGAACTCTCTTCAGAAAGGTAGGGGTAGCTGAGTGGGCAACCCCAGAATGCTTTATAGCTGGCAAAGAGTTTAGGGAAGAAAACAAAAAGGCTGACACCTGCCTAATCTCCCATAGTGATGCTATCTGCCCATCACATGCTGTGTTAGTTTCTTATTGTTGCTATGATAAATAATTCCAATTTAGTAGGTTAAACAACCCAAATGTATTATCTTGTAGCTCTGTAGGTCAGAAGAGCTGTATGGGTTTCACTGGGCTAAAACCCACAGTGTCAATATGCTGCTTTGTTTTCTGGAGGCTGTGGGGAAGAATCTACTTCCTTGCTTATTGGTATTACGGGCAGAACTCAGTTCATTGCAGTTGTAGGACTGAGGTCCTGGTTTATTTGCAGGGTCCCAGCCAAGGGCCACTCTGGAGGCTGCCACATTCCTGGGCTCGTGGCCCCTTTCTTTAAAGCCAGCAACTGGCAGGTTGAGTCCCTCTCATGCTTTGAATTCTTCCCCTTCTTGCCTCTCATCTCTTTAAACCATTTGGAAAGGTTATCTGCCTTTAGGAACTTGTGTTTAGATTGGGCTTACCCCGATAGTCTCCTCATCTCCAGATCCATACTCTTAATCACATCTGCAAAGTCTCCTTTGTCATGTAAAGTAACATATCTACAGGTTCTGGGATTACTGCATGCATATCTTGAGGGGGGCCTAACACACGTGGTAAATTTCATTGTTGTTTCATAAATGGAAAGGTGGGTGTTGGGGGAGATGAGGGCATCACATTGAACTGGAGGTCCTTCTATAATACAGGCTAAACCAAGGGTCAAGTTAAACTAAAATTATACTCCTCTTGACCTAGTCTATATCCCCAGCCCATAGATGATTCCTGTAGAAAGATCAAATATACAGGAAAGTCATATGATAACCATGCTTTCTGATCGGCCCACCAAATGTTCTTATTAAGTTGCATATATTTAGAATGTTTTCAATTAATTTGTACAAGAAAAGATACAAGCCAGAAAATGTATGTTCTTAGAAAAAACAACTCAATAATAAGTATCTGGGATCAAAAAAGAAAACTGGGTTTGTGTTTTTATTAGGCCACCTTTCATTAAAATTTGGTTTTTGTTTTGGTTTATTTATTTATTTATTTATTTATTTATTTTTCTGCAAGGTCTCTTCACAATGCTTCTCCAAGAAAATCACATTTCCTACAACAACCTCTCTAAAAGCCCTGAATTGGCTAGACTGAGATAATTCAAGAGTCCTCTATCACCATCACACCAGAATATCACATTTTGCTTTATCTTGTCTGCTAAAGATGGGACATTTAAAAATATTCCGCTAAATGGAAGGCTGGTCTGGAAAAGAGGGGGTAGAAAACATTCCTGGTTATGTTATTACTTTTCAGAATAGCTGCCGCTGGTGCATTATGCTCTCCAGGAATATTAGAAGCCCAGATTATATCAGGTAATTGCCACACGCAGAAACCAAGCAGGATACACAAACCTGGAAGCTGCCAGCCGCAACTATGATTAAATTATCAATGATAAACAGGTCAACAGGAAAAACATAAAGCAAACTGGAGCACCAAAGCCAGGCAAGATATCACCACAGAATCCAAAGATAATAAGAAGGAAAGCTCATGGGAATAGGAGGTATGAGGATGAGGCAAGAGTCTTTATGTATTGTGGGACAGTCTGGAGTCTCTCTAAGACCTTTATCAAAATGAAGTGTCTCATAAGGCTTGGCAATAGATGGAATGAGATGCTACAGTGCATGTCATGTTGTAGGGATTCACATGTTAGTGTGTTTTGTGCTGTGTTCTTTGTTTTGCATTTTTATCCCACCTGCCAGGACTTTCTATTTATGCTTTTTCTTTTTCTTCAGCAGAGAGCAGGAAAGCCATGATGGGTAGTTGATAAAAACGTGGGGCTAAATTTACATAGTCATTCAGTGACTGTCATGTACCGTGACGCTTGTGGAGTACAATTAAGAGAGTCTCTAATTTGAATAAAAATCTGTTCTTTCAGTTTCATGTCATATACGATATCACTACAAGCTCATCTACATAGCCTATTATAATGCACACTTTTATATGACTATAGCCTTCACCTAATCAGTCTCTATAAGCTAATCAGCTCAAATACTGTCACAAGTGGTATAATGCATGCAATTATCCTTAATTCAACTTCTAAACATGGAGGTGAAAGATCAGATTTAACCAAACAGGCTTATCAGGAATTCATGAATTGATAATCGTGATTAATGGAAAATCACAGTGCAAAACTTGTTTTAATTTACCTGTTCATGTAACTTGTGTTACAGAGAAATGTGAACTTTCATCCACAGCAAAGAATGGCTGGACTTTCAGATGCATTTTAGCCCCAGGGTAAGAAACGTGCATTCATTCACTATTTCAAGGATAATCTTTAATGACAGAAATCAGTGTAGCTAAGTAAGGATTACAGCTTTGAAACTATCCCGGCCCTGACTCACTGAAAAAGAAATGATTACTTGGAAATGTCATCTCCAGTTATCACTAATAAGTTGGAAGGGGGATTTACATTGAACAGAATAAATTGAACTGCTTGTCTCTGGAGTTCCTCGGATTTCTACAGCATTGCACTATTCTTGAAAAGGGGTCTTTGAAAATAACTGCATTAGGGTTTGTGTTCCCCTAAGTCTTAACCACTTACTTGTAAGAGACTCAGAACATCAGAACATTGACCCATAATATATTCATTATTAAAATAATATTTACTTAGCAAATATAATATGGAAGGACATATGCTAGGTACTGGGGGTAGATATCATAAGTAAAAGATGGCTCATCCTCGGGAAACTCGAAGACCACTGAGGAAGATAACACAAAGAAACCAAAATAATCAATATAATATGATGAGAGTTGAGAAAAGTGCTGACTGGCATCTTATTTTGTTACTGTTTTGCTACAATGAGTTAATCAGGGAGGCATAAAATGTATACTAGCAGGATGCCAGGATTATGTCTCTGAAAGGTTTGGATTTCCCTTCCTTTGTTCCTGGCCACCCAGATTATGCCAGCACTGGAGGAACCAGAGCTGGTGTCCTGGGTCAAACTGGGTGTCTGGCTCAAGTCCAGGCAGCAACTTCCCACATACTGAAAGAGGATGGTGGTTTGGAGGTTCTCAGAAGAGGCAGAGATGCGCACTACTTATGTGCAGGACCCAGGAGGGGCTGATGGTCTGGATGGTGGGATGGCTGTGGGATGCTTATGGAAGCTGGACATTTAAGTGCTGTAGCTAGGGTCTCTGTCGCTATGTCTGTAGTCCATGGAGGAGACATATGTGAAGCACATCTCTGAGCTCACCCCTGCCCGACAGCAGGCAATGCATATAGACAACAGCAGATCCACACTGGGCAGCGTGATGATATCAATATTGACCCCATTGTTTGGGAGCCAGTACAGAAATGCTGTGCAATTCTGTGCATGTTTGGGAGCTCCACAAATGTTTCTTAGATTGAATTTACTGCCTAATGAATCAACGGTTGAGGATCAAATCTGTACCAGGTGTTGCAAATTAGATGCTTACAGGTACAACAAGCACTACAAAGAAATCTAGTGATGAAGTGTTTCTGGTGTGACGAGGTAAACTGGAAACTACTTGTCTTTTACCCAACTCCAACTGCTTATAGAATGCTGGTAAGTGTAGTGAGATCTTTGATTTTTTTCTTATTCGTTCAAGAGAAGCTGGATTTTTATGTAAAAAACCTCCTGAATTTTTAAAAACATTTCTTTTTTTTTGACACAGATTCTCACTCTGTTGCCCAGGCTGGAGTGCAGTGGTAAGATCTTGGCTCACTGCAACCTCCACCTCCCAGCTTCAAGCTATTCTTCTGTCTCAGCCTCCCAAGTAGCTGGGATTACAGGCATGCACCACCACATCTGGCTAATTTTTGTATTTTTAGTAGAGATGAAGTTTCACCATGTTGGCCAGGCTGGTCTCTATCTCCTGACCTCAGGTAATCCGTCTGCCTCAGCCTCCCAGAGTGCTGGGATTACATGCATGAGCCACCGTGCCTGGCCTCACCTAGCACCATTTAGTGAAAAGACTATCTTTTTCCCATTGTATGTTCTGGGTGTCTTTACCAAAGATGAGTTGGCTATGAATGGTTGGGTTTATATCTGGGTTCTATATTCAGTTCCATTGGTCTGTGTGTCTGTCTGTTTTATGCCAGAACAATGTTGATTTGGTTACTCCAACTTTGTAGTAAATTTTGAAGCCAGGTAGTGTGATGCCTTCAGCTTTGTTCATTTTGCTCAAGATTGCTTTAGCTATTCAGTGTCTTTTGTGGTTCTATATAAAGTTTAGAATTTTTTTCCTACTTCTGTGAAAAGTGAAAACCTCCTGCATTTTCAATGTTGGCAACTAATTCAAAATTTAAAATATTATGTAGATGAAACAGAATCCACCTGCCGTATTTGTTCCATAGCCTAGTCATTTGCAGTCTCTGGGCTATAAGAAATTTAAAAATAAAATAAAAAGTATGGGAAGTCATAGGAAATGGGAAGAGAAGTTGAATTTTGAGATGGGGAGAAAGGCATGGATGTGACTCCTGATAAGATGTGAGATATCAGAGACAATTGAAAAGATGAATTCCCACAATTCTTACATTTGTTTATCCATTTCTTTTTCAACCACTATGTACTGAATATCTCCTATATGTCAGGCATTATGCTAAAGGTGGTGCAGATCTGGTAGCAGAGGAGGGGAATGATCTCTGCACTCAAAAAACTTTTAATCTAGTGATTAGACATCTGAAGGATTAAAAAATATGCCAGAAAAAAATGCATAGGCTAAGAGACAGTGTTCAAAGCAGAAGGAGCAGCACCTGGGAAGGCCACATATGAGCGTGGCAAGCTGTGTCTGCAAAGCCCAAAGAAGTTCTTATGCCTACAGAACAGAGCTCAAGGGGAAGTGGTGAGAGGAGGCTAGAGACACTGGCAGGGGTCAGAGCCTGGAAAGCACCAAGCAAAGCCCTGAAGAGGAGTCTGTACTAATTCTAGAGGCAATGGAAAATTCGTCCAGGATTTTAAGCAAGAGACTCAAGGAGGTTGTAATATTTAAAGATGATCCAAGGTTAGCATATAGAACATAAAATGGGAAACCAAGTGTGAAGCAGTGGCTGTAATTCAGGTGAGAAATAAAGGCCAGGTAGAACAGAAAGAAGTGAACTAAGGAAATGTATTTAAGAGACATTTTGGAGATGGAAGAAAGATCAGAGGTAATTGATATGAAGTAGAGAGCAGAGAAGATGGAGGATTTAAAGATAACATCCCCACGGTTCTGGTTTGGGCACTGGGTGAATGACAGTTCCATTCCCTGAGAGAGTCAACTCAGGTTCTCTCTCTCTCTCTCTCTCTCTCTCTCTCTCTCTGTCTCTCTCTCTCTCTCTCTCTCTCTCTGTGTGTGTGTTGTGTGTGTGTGTGTGTGTGTGTGTGTGTGTGTAGTAGTTTAGGGGAATGTTCATTTGTTTTGCCTTGATATGCTAAATTTATGGTGCTAGAAAGACATCCAAGTAGAGACATGTAACAGGCAATTGCTATATGGGCAATGAAATTAGGAGGAAGGTTGCAATAGAGATATAGCTTTTGGTGCCATCGGCATATAGCTGAAAGTAGAGGATGTTGTCTATAGAGTTTAGAGGAAGAAAATCAGACTGCCAAGAAAAGATTTCTTAGGACTGCTAATATTTAAGGAATGAGTAGAAAAGGAAAAGTTGTAAAGACGTGTGAGAAGAAACAGTCAAGGATATAAAAGAAAAACCAGATAACTGTGTAGCTAGAAGAAAAGAGAAGAACATTTTTGAAAAAATAGAGCAAAGCAACGACTGAAAAATGTCCTTAAGATTTCACAAGAATTTGGGCAAGATAATTTTCAGTAGCCTGAAGGTTCAAGGATAATGCGTATTCTTATCCTTGGTGTAGAAATGGTAACAGCAAATGTAGACAATTCTTTAAAAAGTTCGATTGTGAGATGCCAAATAGCCAAAATAACCTTGAGCAAAAAGAACAAAGCTGGAGGCATTTACATTCCTTGATTTCAAAATATCCTATAAAGGGATTATAATCAAAACAGCATGAAACTGTATAAAAACAGACACATCGATCAAGATAGAAAGCCCAGAAATAAACCCACAAATTTACAGCGAATTTTTTTTTTTTTTTTTTTTTTTTTACAGTTGCACTCTTGTCACCCAGACTGGAGTACAGTGGCATGATTTCGGCTCACTGCAACCTCTGCCTCCTGGGTTCAAGCGATTCTCCTGCCTCAGCCTCCCAATTAGCTGGGATGATAGGCAAGAACCACCATGCCTAGCTAATTTTGTATTTTTAGTAGAGACTGGTTCTCACTATGTAGGCCAGGCTGGTCTCGAACTCCTGACCTCAGGTGATCTGCTCGCCTTGGCCTCCCAAAGTGCTGAGATTGCAGGTGTGAGCCACTGCGCCCAGCCTGATTTTTGACAAAAGTGCCAAGAAAACACAATGTGGAAAGGAAAATATCTTCAATAAATGTTGTTGAAAAACTAGATATCCACATAGAGAAGAATGATATTAGACCTTTATCTTGATATTAGAACCTTACACCATATACAAAAGTCAACTCAATATGGATTAAAGACTTAAATCTAAGATCTGAAACTTTAAAACTTCCAGAAGAAAACCCAGGGGGAAAGCTCCACTACATTGGTCCGGGCAATGATTTTTTGGATAGGATTCCAAATGCACAGGAAACAAAAGTAAAAGTAGACAAATTGATGTCAAACTAACAAGTTCCTGCACAGCAAAGGGAACAATTAAAAGAGTGAAGAGACAACCCAAAGAATGAGGGAAAATATTTACAAACCATACATCTAATAAGAAGTTAATACCCAAAATATATAAGGAACCCAAACAACTCAACAGCAAGAAAATAAATATGCTAGTTGAAAATTAGCTAAAGGACCTGACTATTTTTCAAAAGAAGATATACAAATGGTACCAGGTATGTGAAAAATTCTCAGCACCACTAATCATTAGGGAAATGCAAGTTAAAACTACAATGAGACATCACAGTTTTTCAAATGGCTTTTACCAAAAAACTCGAGATAAGTATTGAAGAGGAAGCAGAGAAAAGGGAACCCTGTTGGTGGGAATGTAAATTGGTACAGACACTTTGGTAAGCAGTATGCAGGTTCCTCAGTAAACTAAAAACAGAACTACCATGCAATGCAGTAATCCCACTTTGGATATATATACAAAGGAACTGAAATCAATATGTCAAAGGACTATCTGCACTCCTATGAGCATTGCAGTATTGTTCACAATAACCAAGACATGAAACCAACCTAAAGGTCTGTAAGTAGATGACTGGATAAAGAAAATGTGGTACAGGATTAAGATGGCAGATAGGAGGCAGGACTAGCTTGCAGCTCCCTCTTGGACAGACAGAGCCGCATGCGGAGACTCATATTGTGAACTTTTGCTCCATGAACTACCACAGCAACATACCTGGAAAGCCAAGAGAATCCACAGACCCTTTGAAGGAACTGGATCACCTCTGCAGGCTCCCCAGATGCCAAAAAGCTGTGAGTCTGCTTGCTTTCTCAGCGGGGAGGCTCATGCTCTGCGGCAAGTTCTCAGCCCTGGTCACTGGCTGCCTGGACTTGATACAGTTGCAGGAGCACGGTGGGAGTGAAACCAGCCCTTAGGACTGCAGGCTGTGTGGCAGCAGGGTGAGGCCTGTGACTGCCAGCTTTATCCCACTTCCCTGGCAACCTGTGTGACTCAGCAGAGGCAGCCGTGATCCCCCTGGGAACAAAACTCCATTGGCCTGGGAACCACACCCCCAGCCCCTACAGCAGCTGCAGCATGCCCCACCCAAAGAGAGTCTGAGCTCAGACACCTGTATCCCTGACCCAACCTGGTGGTCTTTCTCTACCCACCCTGGTTGTCGAAGACAAAGGACATAATCTCTTGGGAGCTCTAAGGCCCTGCCCACCACCTGAGAAACCTGAACATGTAACCAGGCGACCCCAGGGCAACTTTGCTTCCTCCCCGTAGTACCACAGTTGATGCACTCTTGAAAGTGCCACCTCCTGGCTGGAGGCCAACCAACACAAAACCAGTGCACTAAAAAAAAAAAAAAAATACAATCAAAGACCCTCATAGAGTCCACTTCACTTCCCTGCTTCCTCTACTGGAGCAGGTGCTAGTATCCACAGCTGAAAGACCTGAAGATGGATCACACCATAGGACTCTTTGTAGATACTCACCAGTACCAGCCCAGAGCCTGGTAGCTCCACTGGGGGCCAGACCCAGAAGAGCAAAACCAATCATCACAGTTCAGCTCTCAGGAAGCCCCATCCCTAGGAGAAGGGGGAGAACACCCCATCAAGGGAGTACCCTGTGGAACGAAAGAATCTGAACAGCAGCCATGGGGTCCCAGATCTTCCCTCTGACATAGTCTACCTAAATGAAAAGGAATTGGAGAAACAATTCTGGTAATATGACAAAACAAGGTCCTTTAATACCCCCAAAAGATCACACCAGCTTACCAGCAATGGACCTAAACCAAGTCAAAATCTCTGAATTGCCAGAAAAAGAATTCAGAAGGTCAATTATTAAGCTAATCAAGGAGGCATCCGAGAAAGGTGAAGTACAACTTGAAATTAAAAACATGATACAGGATATGAAATGAAAAACCTTCAGTGAAGTAGATGGCATAAATAAAAAAACTTCACAACTTCTGGAAATCAAGGACACACTTAGAGAAATGCAAAATGCATTGGAAAATCTCAGTGATAGAATCCAACAAGCAGAAGAAAGAACTTTCAAGCTTGAAGACAAGGCTTTTGAATTAACTCAATCCGTCAAGGACAAAGGAAAAAGAATTTTAAAAAATAACTAAACAGACTAGGCGCAGTTGCTCACACTGTAATCCTGACACTTTGGGAGGCCAAAGTGGATGGGTCACCTGACATCAGGAGTTCAAGACGAGCCTGGTCAACATGGTGAAACCCTATCTCTACTAAAAATACAAAAATTAGCTGGGCATAGTGGTAGGCACCTGTAATCCCAGCTACTTGGGAGGCTGAGGCAAGAGAATTGCTTGAACCCAAGAGGTGGAGGTTTCAGTGAGCTAAGATTGTGCCATTTCACTCCAGCCTGGGCGACAAGAGCAAAATCCCATCTCAAAAATAAAAACAAAAAAAAATGAACAAAGCCTCCAAGAAGTTAAGAAGTTTGGGACTATGTTAAGTGTCCAATCCTAAGAATAATTGGTGTTCCCAAGGAAGAAGAGAAATCTAAAATCTGGAAAACATATTGAGGGAATAATCAAGGAAAATTTCCCCAGCCTTGCTGGGGTCTAGAAATCAAAATACAAGAAATTCATCACAAAAGGATCATCACCTAGGCACATAGTCTTCAAGTTATCTAAAGTCAAGGTGAAGGAAAGAATCTTAAGAGCTGTGAGGCAAAAGCATCAGGTAACCTATAAAGGAAAACCTATCAGTTTAACAGCAGAAATCTCAGCAGAAACCCTACAAGCTAGGAGGGTTTGAGGTTCTAGTTTTAGCCTCCTTAAACAAAACAATTATCAGCCAAGAATTTTGTATCCAGTGAAACTAAGCCTCATAAATGAAGGAAAGATACAGTTTTTCTCCAGACAAACAAATTCTGAGACAATTCACCACCACTAATTGACGCTATGAGAACTGCTAAAAGGAGCTCTAAATCTTGAAACAAATCCTCAAAACACATCAAAATGGAACCTCCTTAAAACATAAATCTCACAGGACCTATATAACACAATTAAAAAAAAGGTATTCAGGAAACAAATGGCATGATGAATAGAATAGTACCTCACGTCTCAATATTAATGTTGAATGTAAATGGCCTAAATGCTCCACTTAAAGGATACGGAATGGTAGAATGGACAAATATTCACCAACCAAGTTTCTGCTGTCTTCAGGAGAGTCACCTAACACATAAGGACTCACATAAACTTCAAGTAAAGGGGTGGAAAAGGATGTTCTCTCACGTGAGTCTGTGTGAAGAGACCACCAAACAGCCTTTATGTGAGCAACAAGGCAGTTTACTTCACCTGGGTGCAGGCAGGCTGAGTCAGAAAAGAGAGTCCGTGAAGGGAGATGGGGTGGAGCCGTTTTATAGGATTTGGGTAGGTAATGGAAAATTAGTCAAAGGGGGTTGTTCTCTGGTGGTTGGGGAAATATCACAATCCTAAATATACATGCACCTAATATTGGAAATTTATAAAACAATTACTACTAGACCTAAGAAATGAGATAGATGGCAACACAGTAATAGTGGGTGACTTGAACACCCCACTGACAGCACTAGACAGGTAATCAAGAGAGAAAGTCAACAAAGAAACAACAGATCTAAACTATACCCTCTAACAAATGGACTTAACAGATGTTTAAGGAACATTCTACACAACTGCAGAATATATTCTCTATTCATCAACACTTGCAGCATTCTCCAAGGTAGACCACATAATAGTGCACAAAACAAGTCTCAGTAAATTCAAGGAAGTTGAAATTATATCAAGTACTCTCTCAGACCACAGTGGAATAAAATTAGAAGTTAACTCCAAAAGGAACCCTCAAAACCATGCAAATACATGCAAATTAAATAACCTGCTCCAGAATGATCGTTGGGTCAACAATAAAATCAAGATGGAAATTTAAAAATTTGAACTTTGAACTCAATGATAATAATGACACAACTTATCAAAACCTCTGGAATACAGCAAAAGTGATGCTAAGAGGAAAAATTACAGCATTAAATGCCTACACCAAAAAGTCTGAATGGGCACAAATAGACAATCTAAGGTCACATTGAGGCAGGAGAATAAGGCCTGGAGACAGGGAACATAAGGTTGATCCATGCTGACTTCCTAGAACTAAGTCAACATTTCAGCACTTCAGCAATGACAGGAATGTGAATGGCTTTGTAACTTCACTTTATCCTCTCCATTTACACCATTTACACTTTGTAACTTTACATTCACCCTCTCCATTTACATAGACCACACACACCAAGTAAAATCTTCTCCATTTACACTTTGTAACTTCACATTCATCCTCTCCATTTACATAGATCACACACAGCAAGCAACATCCTCTCCATTTACATAGGGCACATTCCAAGTAAATGAACGTAACTTCACTTCATTCTCTTTTTTTACATAGAGCATACACCAAGTAACCAATGGAAAACCTCTAGAGTATTGAAACCCTGGAAAAGTCTGTCACTGGGGCTTTTGAGCTCCTATGCTTGGGCCCGCTCCCACACTGTGGGATGACACTGTGGGGTGTACTTTCATTTTCAATAAATCTCTGCTTTTGCTTTCCTCACTTTGTTTGTGCATTTTGTCCAATTCTTTGTTGCAGATGCCAAGAACCTGGACACCTTCCACTGGTAACAACACCTCATGGAACTGGAGACACAAGAACAATCCAAAACCAAACCAGCCAGAAATAAAGAACAAAGATCAGAGCAGAACTAAATGAAACTGAAAAAAAAAATGCAAAAGTAAATTAGCCAGACTAATAAAGAAGAAAAGAAAGATGAATCAAACAGACACAATAAAAAATGATCAAGGAGATATCACCACCGACCCCACAGAAATACAAACTACCATCAGAGAATACTATAAACACCTCTATGCATATAAACTAGAAAATGTAGGAGAAATGGATAAATTCCTGGACACATACACCCTTCCAAGACTAAACGAGGAAGAAGTCAAATTCCTGAATAGACTAATAACAAGTTCTGAAATTGAGGCAGTAATTAACAGCCTACCAACCAAAAACAAGCCCAGAACCAGATGGATTCACAGCCAAATTCTACCAGAGGTACAAAGAGGAGCTGGTACCATTCCTTCTGAAACTATCACAAACAATAGAAAAAGAGGGAATCCTCCCTAACTCATTTTATGAGG